>NW_022605598.1:802729-802854 GCF_008692095.1 Etheostoma spectabile | reverse complement strand
TTGGCCAAACAGTACAAGCTTACCCTACCAAAGCAGCTTTCCAGCAAGTCATTCCTCTGAGTTACCCTCTACCTCAACACACCATCAAGCAACAAACTATGATACCTACCTTTCAATAATGTCTG
>NW_022605598.1:802299-802719 GCF_008692095.1 Etheostoma spectabile | reverse complement strand
CTGACCTTTCCTCTGATGAGGAGGAACTGAACCAGGCTATACTAGCAAGCTTGCATAGTGAAAGGTTAGTACAAATGCAAATGTTTTAAGATTTACAACCTTTTCATTTTGCACTGTTATTGATACTTACTAACATACCTGACATTACTTTATTGAAGTTAAAATCTGTCAATGAAGAATACACATGATTCTATCCTACAACTGCATTGTATGTTAACTGTATGTAACTTATTTAATTGGTCTTGTTTCTAGAACCACAGGATCTTGGATGCCAGCAAGAGATATCTTGCAAGATCTAGCAACAAAAATAACCCAACACAAGAGATGCAAGTTTTACATTAACCGATCAACAGTCTTGGATGGAGCCATCAGAGGTTTTAAACGAGGGACATATGATCCATGTCACACTATTTCTGTCAG
>NW_022605598.1:802193-802289 GCF_008692095.1 Etheostoma spectabile | reverse complement strand
TGATGATATGGGAGTACCTGAAGAGGCTGTGGACTTGGGTGGACCAAGAAGGGAATTTATAACACTGCTCATGGAAGCTTTGCCCAGATCTCAAAT
>NW_022605598.1:800917-802183 GCF_008692095.1 Etheostoma spectabile | reverse complement strand
TGAAGGAGAAGAAGGCAAAATGAACTTGGCCTTCGACAGTACTGGTATGTATTGATTGTGATCTCATCAGTTAGGTGCTGAACCCCAGATAAGTTTTACTATATTTTGTGTGATGATACAGGTACACCTTACTGTACACACTGTCCATGCTTTTTTTTCTGTAGCCATGAGAGTGGACCGGTACTTCATTGCAGGGAGGGCCATTGCAGTAAGCCTTGTACATGGTGGTCCACCCGCATGCTTTCTGTCCCCAACTCTCTTCTCTTGCCTTGTTGACGGCCCAGAACTGGCAAAGGCAGTATTGGCAGATGTTGCAAATAGTGACCTACGTGACAACATCAAAAGGGCACATTTTTGTCTGTCTGTTTCTACATTAGT
This sequence comes from Etheostoma spectabile, assembly GCF_008692095.1. Classification (NCBI taxonomy): domain Eukaryota; kingdom Metazoa; phylum Chordata; class Actinopteri; order Perciformes; family Percidae; genus Etheostoma; species Etheostoma spectabile. Next base: position 801,805 of record NW_022605598.1, on the reverse strand, counting down.
GACTAGTGTGGCAAATACAGTTTTAAATGTTTTTTTTCTTCCTATTTGAAGGTCATAGAGTGTAAAGCATTTGAAGAACTGCTAGCAACAACAGCCCCACTTGAGGAGTATTTGGCCAATGCTGGCTGCCTAAGGCCTCTGCAAAAGTTAGAATACAAGAACCTGCTTGTAGACGACATCCTGATGTTTCAAGTGATGCACAGAGTGCATGGTCCTTTCGAGAGGTGCATTTAAATCTTTTTTTCAAGTCTTCCTTGCCTCTCAAAAGCCTTTTTTATTTTATTTAAATTATAGATAAACATGTTGAGATAGGCAACATATGTTAAAGGTATTGGTGTTTTTCAGAACAGACTTGAGTGAAAATGGAATATAATGATAACAATGTTGTAATTGGTGTCTAATCTCTTGGAAATAATTTTTTATTACCTTAAGAATGAGCCTTTTATATCTACATAGGAGCGGGGCGTGCTGCCATGTTTCCCTTCTATTTTACTAATTTATCAGACAAACTACAGACTAACAGAATGGACAAACTTAACAGCCTTACGCGTTTTTATATATACTCTATGCTTGCCACAAATCCATGCACTCGTTGGAAAACGAAGTAGTACTAGGACATCTACACCTCATGACTTGATATTATGGAAAGATTTGAGGCAGTGGAGGATGATGTCATCTTAAGTAACTAGCTTTGTGTCCTTAAAGTCCACTGTAGCTTCTTGCAATGTAAAATTTTACCTCTAGATGAAATCAACGTAAACCAATATTACACACTTAATAACAAGCTTACTGTGATATTAACCATTAGAGCTTTTGCGTTAATGACAGATGAATTTAGGCTAGTTCCATAAATTGTCTTCCTTAACTAACTGCTTGACCAGTATTAAA
>NW_022605598.1:800714-800907 GCF_008692095.1 Etheostoma spectabile | reverse complement strand
GTGGTTATGTGACAACTTCCTACTTCTGAACTCAGATAAAACAGAAACGCTGATCATCGCCCCTGAGAGTAAAATCCCTCTGATTAAATAACACATTGCTGACTTAGGCTCGTCTGTCCAGCCGAGGCTCAGGAGCTCAGGTGTTGTTTTTGATTCAGCGATGTCCTTAGAGTACCACTCAAAGCAATTAGTC
>NW_022605598.1:800601-800704 GCF_008692095.1 Etheostoma spectabile | reverse complement strand
TCTTCCAACTAAGGAATATATCCAAATTAAGAGCACTGGTGTCAAATGGTGAGTTTGAGATCATTCATGCTTTTATTTCCTCTCGCTTAGATTACTGTAACAG
>NW_022605598.1:800432-800591 GCF_008692095.1 Etheostoma spectabile | reverse complement strand
TGTTTGAGCAAGAAGGAGCTTTACTGTCTCCAGGCTGTTCAGAACTCACATTAAGAAAAAAGCACACATCACACCTGTTTTAGCAGCACTTCACTGGTTAACAGTCCAGTATAGAATTCAATTTAAAATCCTGGTTCTTACTTTTAGAGCCCTGCATGG
>NW_022605598.1:800291-800419 GCF_008692095.1 Etheostoma spectabile | reverse complement strand
TACATCTCTGAGTTGATTCAGCTTCATACTCCAATCCGTAGCCTGAGGTCATCAGGTCGGAGACTGTTAATTGTTCCCCACACTCATTTTAAATCCAGAGGGGATTGTTCATTCCAAGCAGTGGCACC
>NW_022605598.1:800108-800279 GCF_008692095.1 Etheostoma spectabile | reverse complement strand
TGCATTGCCCACATTTTTACGGTGTATGAATTCTTTTGATTCTTTTAAAAAGCAACTGTAGACGCTGCTTTTCAAACAGGCTTTTAGTTAGACGTGGGGTTTTTATGGTTTTGTTTTTGTTTACCATTTGTTTTTAAGTGTCTAATGCACATGTGTCAAACTCAAGGCCCG
>NW_022605598.1:799999-800098 GCF_008692095.1 Etheostoma spectabile | reverse complement strand
GGCCAGATGTGGCCCGCCATGTCATTTTATGTGAGCTTAAAAGTTTTGAGTGTCTAAAAATGAATACCAAAAAATAAATTAAGAGCGTGCTTTGACCAA
>NW_022605598.1:799875-799989 GCF_008692095.1 Etheostoma spectabile | reverse complement strand
TCCCACAATGCCTTTCGACTACGCTAGCCGCGGCAGTGTCCATGCCAACGAGTGGAAATGAGATATAAATAATTATCCCAAAATGTCCAGAAAGAGAAAAGTTGATGCAGACGG
>NW_022605598.1:799637-799865 GCF_008692095.1 Etheostoma spectabile | reverse complement strand
CAAGAAAGATGGGAAGGCGAATACTTGTTTGTGCTTCAAGAAAGAGAAAGCCCGGAGACCGGTGTCGTGCCAATGTACTTATCCCCGCCAGGATCTGTATCCCCTGGCCACCGGAGCGCGCATGTACAAATAGCGGAGATTCTGCTGCCTTTCAAATTGTTTAACTGCTGCACTTTGAATTTACCTCTTAAATAGAACAAATAGCGACGTGGAAGACTCGGCAGGGTT
>NW_022605598.1:799448-799627 GCF_008692095.1 Etheostoma spectabile | reverse complement strand
ACATGGGTCTCAGTTAACTACATAAATAAGTGTATTTGTCTGTTACATTAGGGCGACGTGTGAATTGTTTATAGCGTCGTTTATTATGGACTGATAAGCATATCCTCCCTGTCCTCTAACGTGATTTCTGTTTTAATTTAAGTTAGTTTAATATGGCTTTTCAATTAAACACTTTTTTC
>NW_022605598.1:798764-799438 GCF_008692095.1 Etheostoma spectabile | reverse complement strand
ACCATATGAGTTACATAGGAGGTACTCAAAATATTACCCCCTAACATGCAAAGGGTCTGTCCTGTCATCGTGTGTTTAATAGGTCACAATAACAACCTGAAATAATGTAATATTATAATAATAATAACGGGTCTGTCCTGTCATCAGGCGTGTTAGTGTGTTTTTTGTTTGTTTTTTATTCACAACAACAAGTACTTGTTAAAAAAGTATGATTATATAAAGTGTTAGAAAACAGACAAGGCTTTACACTTCTTGCTTCCTGCTTCTTACAGTGCAGACGCTTTTGCTGCTTGCTCCTGCCTCTGCTTGCATATTTTTGCTGATAATCTTGCTTTTCCTCTGAGAGAAACTATGAGCAGCGGCTCTGGATACTATAAATCACTGGACTTTACATTTTTGTAGACACAGTGCTATTGCCATATTTTAACATTTTTCTGCGTGAGCGGGGCCTACCAATGAGCTCAAGCCTGTCCTACAGTGACTGTAGCTAAAGGTAATTAGCAGCAAGATGCCTCCTTTCTCGTGGATGACTACTACAAACTCCTTCAGAAGATTCCATTCTGGAAACACAAGGTTCACCTACTAGAAGTAACGGTGGAAGTTAACGGATCTTGTGGAAATGACACCACTTTACCATGGACCCATAAAGATGGACAAAAGCATGCTAACACACG
>NW_022605598.1:798666-798754 GCF_008692095.1 Etheostoma spectabile | reverse complement strand
ACCAACAAAGCTACAAAGAAACAGAAGGGGTATAGAACGGGTAACAAATCAACAAGTGGCAGTCCTCCCTGGAACTCTTGTGGTGCGA
>NW_022605598.1:798423-798544 GCF_008692095.1 Etheostoma spectabile | reverse complement strand
ACCCCTCTACCTAGTAGGACACAGCCGTGGACAGCTGCAAAAGGGAAAATAAGCAACATAATACCCCCCCAACAACCTGGTGTGCAACTGGATAACAGATTTGCTCCTCTGCTGCAGGACG
>NW_022605598.1:798059-798264 GCF_008692095.1 Etheostoma spectabile | reverse complement strand
GTGTCTGGACCCGCTTGGACCCAACAAATCCCAGATTATCGTGGCAGCAACACCCAAACTGTGAAGAACATTATTCTGCATATAGGGTCAAATGATGTTGTAAAGCAACAGTCTGAACTGCAGAAACTGGACTTTAAGGAATTGCTCGACACCGTCAGCTCTCTAAACGCAAATGTGTTTATCAGTGGCCCTATACCGTCAGTCA
>NW_022605598.1:781654-798034 GCF_008692095.1 Etheostoma spectabile | reverse complement strand
GTTCCTGTGTTCAGAGGTCCAATGTATTCTGGCAACTACTATCCTGATGATTAGATCATCTGACTTTGCGATTATATTGACTTAATTAGACTTAGAATTCTCTTATGATCCTTGGGGATGACTTCCCGCAGGAAATGAAAGTTCCAGCCGCAGTTGTAGCAAGAAACAAAGAAATAAAAAACTAGATAAAAAGACAGTTAAAGACAACAAAATCAACAAAATACCAAATAAACTCATAACAACAATAAGAACATTTGTCAAATAGAAACAAAGAAAAGACCATAATCATTATTTAAAGTGTCCGGGTTCGTCCAGTGTCAAAAAATTATTGATAAGGACAGGGTGAATTAAGTCCAGGGTGCAAGTATGATGTGTGTTATGTGTTATGTATTATGTATGATGGAGTATGTATGTATGTTGTATTGTCCTTCTCTGCCTATTTCCTCCTCCACCCTATGAGCAGTTGTATAGTCGGTGGCATGAGGGGACAAAGGAGTCCTTGAGTCTGTTGGTCCGGCATGGGAAGGAGCAGCCCTTCCACTCGAACGGCTCCTATGTGGGTGATGATGACGGTGTTGCAGGGGGGGGCTGGCATTGTCAGTATGTCAGGCGTTTGTCCAATGTCCTCCTCTCTGCCACGTCACCAGTGAGTCCAGCTTGTGTCAACCACAGAGCGGCCCGCCTGATAAGTTTTACCCCGGTGGGGTCCTTCTTCGATATGTGCCCCCCCAGCACACCAAAGTGTAGAAGAGGACATGGGGACCACAGACTGGTAGAACATCCACAGCGTTGCTGCAGAATGTTAAAGGAGCGCAGCCTAACAGGAAGTACAAGCGGCTCTGTGTCTCTTCCTGTATAGGTGGCTGCTGTGTGTTGTCCAGTCCAGTTTGCTGTCCAGCCACCAGCCCGAGGTATTTGTACGGCTAAATGCCTCCACCTCACTCCCTCTCAGCAGGACGGTAGTTGGTCTTGTCTGACCTCCAAAGTCACAGACCAGTCTTCGTCTTAGAGGTGTTGAGCTGTAGGGCAGTTAGGGTGACAACAGAGAGCAAATCCCCACCAAGACTCGATACTACTCCTCCCTCGCACGTGATACACCCAAACCATGGCTGTGTCATCTGCGTACTTCGGTATGTGAACAGCTCTGTGTTGTAACAAGAAGTACGAGGGGTACAGGGTGAAGAGAAGAGGGGCCAGCCACTGTGCCCTGGCGAGGGGCTCCAGTGTGCTGACAACAGTGTCAGACATTGATGTCCTTTAAGCCTGACGTCGTGGCCTGTAGGTGAGGTATAGTCTCTGATACAGTCCACCAGATAGGGAGTCCACTCCCATCCTGATCATTTGTCCTGGAGTTATAGGGGGAGGATGGTTTAAATTAAAGGCCTGGAGGAAGTCAGAAAGAGGACTCACTGTGCCATTCCCTTATCCAGAGGGGAGTGACGATGTAGCACGGTAGAGGGATGGCATCCTCACACCAAATCTGGATGGTACGCAAACTGTAGGCGGTCCTGGGCGTGCTGTACCTGAGGTCTGAGGATGGCTGAGGAAGAGCCGCTCAAAGTCTTCATCAGGTGTGAAGGGAGTGCCACCGGTCGGAAGTCATTCAGCCGCTGGGGCCTGTTCTTCTTGGGAAAGCGAACGATTGCCGGAGGTATTCCAAAGGGTGGGCACTTCCCTAGCTGCGGATAAGGGTTTTTGAAGATCCGTGGAAGCGGTTCCCCCAGTTCGGCTGCAAGGTCTTCAGCAGTCTCGGACACACTGTAGCGGGCATGCGGCTGGTCCTGGCCGGAGCTTCCTAGCTGTCTCTGATTGGTCTGTGGTGATGTGGGGCAGGTGGTTGTATTGAGGAGTAGGGGGGTTTGTGGGGTTGAGGGGGGAGGTGGCAGAAGGGTGTATTGCGTGTTGGGGGGAGGGTGTGTAGCCTGGGTGGTGGTGTTCAGGGGGGAGGTGTGTGGAGGGAGGGACATTGCGGTGGTGGGGGTGGGGGGGGCAAGGGCTGGTTTAAACCTGTGAAAAAGTTAATTTCAGCTCCTTGGCCCTCTCCATTGTCCCCTCAGTAGTTCTGGTCTTGGGTTGGACCGTATGGTCCCAAACCTTCACAGACATCCTCATAGGTGTTGTCCCTCAGATTCTGCTCGACCTGCCTCTAGCTGTCCTAGCTTCACTAACACGTGGGCGTTTCTCAATACAAGTAAGCAAAGAACGGATTGGTTCTGGGGGAGACCGTACTTGCTAGCTGTACTGGAAAGACTGAACTCGCAGTTAGAAGAACACAAAACGCTGTGACAGTTTTGAGACGAAGCGTTCTTCCTGTTATTGCGCAACCACCCAGAAAGAGGGCGCTGCCACTTTATAGTTAGCTTGATGTGTGTATTGTTGGAGAATCTTTATAACTGACAACTGCCGCCATGATGAATTAACACAGCGTTTATTCTTGTGGCAACACCCCCCCCCCCCCCCCCCCCCCCCCCCCCCCCCCACAAACGATAAAATGAGTTTTCCGGGCAGTTAAACGTGCCCGGACCAGATGGAAATGGTTAATACAGAGTTTCCCACAAAGGCAATACACAATAGCGTGCTCAGGGTTATTGGTTACCCTTGGGGCCGATGCGGCAGCTATACTGTTGGGGGTTACAATCCCTGCTCTGCCTTCTTCCTCTTGCTAGGTCTAATTTAAGTTATCATTTACTTCACAAGGCAGCTATGTTCACTCCCGTCTTAGTTGTAGGTCCTGTTTTGGTTATCAGACCGTCCTCGAAATCAGTGTCCGTGGCCTCACCATTCTATTCTCGTGCTCACTGTAGTTATTAATAGGAATAGCCCTCCTGGTCTCTCCCTCTAGCTGTACCCCAGCTGCAAAGCATAATGTATACTAGTCACCTATACACACACTCTTATTAGTCTTTGGTTAATTCAGCATATACTTTAAAGCAGCTTTACGTGGCCGTCCTGAGTGCCCTGTTAATCACAACTCAGTCATTGTATTATTTCCCACAAATTCCCCCTTTTCGCACCTACTAGGGGCGCACACTTTTTAAAATAACTGCAGTGCCTCCACCGTCCTCCCGTCCTAGGCATGGTGAAGTAATAACAGGCAGATCCAGCGGAATAGGGACAGGCGGGCTTTTCTTTGGACAAGGCAGTGGTGTGAGCAGGTATATGGTCCGCAGGCAGGGCACCAGCAACACCCACAGGTAACTAGATAGCGAGGGAAAAAACAGCAATAGATGTAAACAAGGCAGTGATAAGGTGTTCATTTGCCAAAAACGGTTGTCATCCACCCTCCATGGATTTGATTACACGGAGGCGTCATGCATCTCCTGGGAGAGGGCTCGAAAAGTTGGTTCAAAGCCTGGTGACCTTCCCATCAGGGGGCAGTGTGGTAGGATACCGTACAGCACACTCTCTTCCGAACATGGAACAGACTCCTCCTTTTTCAGCAAAAGATGTCCAGCGCCATACTATTCTGGAGACGCATGAGGGACGGTTGGGGCTCTGGCGGCCAGGCCTTCGATGCATCCCTAGTTGCATTGCTCAAGCGTAAAAATTATAATGCCACAAAATTTATGCCTATATACATTTTGTGGGAGTGAGGGGAGATGGCCTGGGGGGGAAAAGCAGTGGATATTCTCAAAATCCTGTTTTTCTCTTTCTTTTTACTTTTTTTCGGCTTTTGATCTGCCCAAGTTGTATCATTCGGGACACCCCCTAGGAACTCCTATGCTGTATAAATGGTGGGGGTTCCGCCCTAGGACAAAAGCCGGGCCTTGCATACTACGGGCCCTGCGCCTCTCTTTACGGTCAGTTGCCACAGACCTATGGTGGGTATAGTGGATATACTCCCCACAAAGATCTGGGCATAGCGAATCTAACCATTAGCACAAACTCCTGACGTTTGATTTGGGAACTTTTCTGGGAGGACAACCTAAGACCACCACATAGTAGAATAGCCTATTATAGCCACTGGAATAGGGCGTTTGTTTTGTGACCGTTGTATTACACCAAGTCTGGGGGTAATATCACCTGTTTGATTGTGGGCTTGCTTGATCGGTGAGATTGAAACCGTGATATCTGCCCATCCCCCTTCTGGCGGTAAACTACCTGGTTTTTCAAAGTCCTTGGGGGAAAGAGGGATGCTAGGGTAGTACAATTGCGGGAAGCTGTCTTAGGTGTGTGAAGTTCAACCTGCAGCATATCCCTGCTGGTCTCATTAGGAACAAACGGGGCCGGGTTGGGAACATGATGGTCTAGCTGTGCAAAGGCCACGACCTTCCATGTGTTTTCTTTGGCATTCTGTATTAGCACCTGACCATAAATTGTCATGGCCATGCCTGCGTAACTCTAAACACATCTTCCACCTCATTTAGAGAGTCTGCCCTATTCGTCTTCCTCCTAAGGGGGGGTTTTACTGTAGGTCTGCCATGTCAGTGTCATTCTGTGGTGCGTGAGGGGAGCCAAAATATTTAGCTGCAGGGGGTTATTGGTCAAATCCTGATACAATACAACCTATGGCTAACATCCACAAATCTGACGTTCCTGCTCCCAATGCTCTATTTACTGACGGGTTATGGGATTTTTTCGTGGGGTCTGAAACTATAGTCCCGCTGTATAGTAATATCTCCCATCATCTTGTATTGTACCCACCAATCTCTTGTGTCTGTCAACCGCGGCCATGGTTTCCACACCTCCTGGTGTCCAACCCGCGTCCATAACAGCTGTGACAGAGACTACCTTCACCTGTCCGGGAAGCGTCCTTTCACAGTCCTCTACCTTTTATAGTCGTCACAGATGTACACATCTGGTTTGTAGAAAACTAGTATACCCCCCGCAGTCTATAGCCTGACACAAATCAAGGTAAATGACGTGGTTGAGTCTCTCACATAGGGGAGAGTCAATAGGCACCGCACCTTGGGGTTGGGGGGGGGGCCCTTAGTGTGTTGCTGCACTACTGCGGTTTCCTGTTCGCCAACGGGAATGCGTAGAAAGGGCGAAACCAGAGATGTTAGCTTTTTCATATAGTCTGTTCATTTCTATTTGCTGAACATCTAACATTGGCATGTGGCCTCCATCGCGTGAGGTACTGGAATTTTTCTCCCTGATTATTTTGTGTGGGGTCAAATGTGTTTCTAGTCCTTCTGAGGGACCTCATAGCATGAGGGCCAATGGGAGCGTGATAACAATGTTAACTGCTTCCTGCACATGCCTTGGATATCTTAGCATTCAATGTTGGTTTGCTCTTTCCACCTCCCGGTGACTGTGGATGATAAAATGATACGAGGAATGAGTGATCCCCGGGCCTGTTCTACTTCACTAGTAGTTGTTGTAAACTGTGTGCCATTAGCTACCTTATTTGCCTGGGGGACACATACCTGGGATGAGTTCAGTTTTGAGCCATTTCACCACGGTTTTTGCGTCATCTTTCTGCGTGGAGAATGGCTTCTTACCACCTAGAAGAACCTGTTACCATCACCAGAAGATACCTTTTTCCCCTACCACATTTTCTGCGCCATATCAGTATAATATATCCTGATATCTTGAAAACAAGCTGTGGGACTGGGTACGCTCCTTTAGTTGGTGTATGGTTTCTGAAATTTGCTCTCCATCACACCCTGCATGCCGGACAAAAATGTGTCACCATGTCCATCAAAGTGGTGGTTGACACCACAGCTCCAGACAGATTCTAGGAGAGTTCTGTTCTTCCTTCATGTGTTGGTCTGTGTGCCTCGGTAGCAACATTCTGCACATCTCGGCTGATGCTGCTATCGTTCGGATTGACAGACCTCCATATCCATCTGGTCTTTTGTGGCGCCGATCGATTGACACTGATTCAATCTAGGCTCCTGACTGTATCCAGCCTTGATGAGTGGTACATCATACATGTCTGTCTCCCCTTTTTTTGACTCAAATGGCATTGAGAAAAGCCTTGTTTCAGAAAAATCCATATGGAAATGGAGAGTGCGTTGTCTGGGGAGGTGAGTGTCTTGCTTCGCTAGGGGCACTTTTGAGGTTCAGAGAAGGCGGCCTCGGCCTCTGTGGTCAATAGGAGGGGGGCGGTGAGACAGCGATGAGTTCTGTTGTATATAGTCAGGGAGAGGTGAGCGGCTGTCTCCTGTGAGGCAGAAAAGACAGCATGGTCTGCAACTGTGAGGGGCTTCGACTGTTGGGGGTTTGTGAGACTTTCATTGTTTAGCTTTGCTGGCTGGGGCTTGTTAATTCTTCAGTTTTGCTCAACAATTGAGTTTGTAGTCTTTTTAATTCATCTTCTTGTGCTCGCATCTTTTTGTGTTGTTTGACAGGAAATGACGCACCTCTCTCGCCCCATGTGCATAGGTCATTGTTTGCAGGCCTACTACTCCTCCTAACGTGGTCTGAAACTGCTGTGGGTAATCCCCCTAGTACCCCATGGCGGAAACAGCGCCACTGTGGCGGCGGACTGGTCCACGGTCCCTCATCGCACGCTGCCCAAATCTTTTTTGATCGTATGCCTAGGCATAAAATTTCATCCCTTAGTCTTTTTAACTCATGCATGCGCATGATCCCCAACGGTGGGATACATGCGGACTGCAGCTCAGCCCAAATGCCAGGGTTACTGCTATGCAGGCCTGTGCGGGACAGGGGTCCAGCTCCCCCTCTGGTGAGGGCAGCACTAGATTCATCTGCTCCCATTATATACCCAATACTGATCTGGATCTCCCAAACACAGCTGCACTACTGCTGTAGACTATTGAAAGCGTGAGGAATGCTCAGCACCTCCTGTCAGGGAGCGGAGTTTGCCACACAGAGCATCTAGCACCAAAACGGTAAGGGGTGTACATCAACAGTCCTCCTCCTCCTCATACTGGGCGGCGTGGGCAGTAGCCCCGCCTGGTGTGTGGCGCGTCTGCTCTTCTCCCTGAGCTCATTCACTGTTCGACCGCAGCTGCTCTTGCTGCTCTTTTATTCTATGAAAATTCTGTTAAGTATTCCTTATTCTAGTTGATCTTCGAGGCATAACTTCTGTCAGGGTCCTCGTTGGTAAATTCACCTAAATGTGCCATGTACAAAAAACGTTCTGAGGACTTTGTGATCTAGATCGGCCTGCGTTTATGTAGTTTTTTTTAGTCCTTTCCCTAGAGCAGAGCTTTCTGTCTGTTTGCTCACTTCCCTGATGCTGTCTGACTGTTCGCTATCTTCCTTACTCCTGAGTCTTGTGGGGTTACTATGTGAGTGGACTGGGGCCTTTACCTGACATGTGAAATGCTCTGGATTTTGTTGGCCAAAAAGACGGCTGGAATATGGGGGGGGTACGAGCTTTGCTGGGGCGGGCTGGGACTGTAGCCGCTGGTTGTGTAGAGACCGCTGCGCTCCCCTGACGCTGAATGTACCATTAAATTAGATAACTTCTAAATCCTGTCGCGGCCCTCTAATGCTTTACCGGTAATCAAGGGTATGGGTAAGTCTAGTTGAAGGCATTGGCTGGTAAATGGGCAGTTACCACTGGGGCTGGGACTGTGGGTTTTGATGGCCGTTGGACCTGTATACGGCGGCGGTTGGAGCGGGAAATTCTTAGGTTTCTTTATATCTGGATAAAAGGGTTTGCTTGGGAGGGGCGCGCTCAGAGGGCAGCGGGGTTCTCTGCGCTAGCGGTTTTTTTGTGCAGCTTCTGTCGCCGTTTTTGGGAACTTTTGTCATCTTGTATTTGTTCAATCCCAATTGTTTCGTATTGCATTTGTCATTTTCAACCCCACCCTATTTCTATTTCTGCGTTCATACTCCTTCTGCGTTGGTTTAGTAAATTGAAAACCATGTTCTTTCTTTTCCTCCTCTGCCTGCCTTTCCGGCATGACTCCATTCTTTTTTCATAGTCACTCTTTCATTCACTTCTCCGGGGACGGCGCCCCTTCGCCCTCAATCCATCCTCCTCTCTCCCATTCTTCACATCTCTTTTGCTCTGTATCTATCCTTTACGCATTACTTTTGCACTGCCCATACTAACACTACAATAAAGGGGTCGGCATTGTACAACAAATAAGCAGTGAGGAAAAAAATACAACAAGCCAAACACAACAAAAAATCACACATGCCAACAAGAAACAACTTTTTCATTAAGACGCCATCTAGAGCCTTTTCGATGTTACATCTCTATTAATCTTACAACTTAAAAAGTGACCCTCAATCCTTCGTCACAAATTTACACTCGCGGTGCGACTCGCAATATTACAATGACCTCTGGGAACGCAAACTCTGTTTCAGGGATGTTCAACAGCAACCAAGGGTGGCAATTCACAATCACTCATCCTGAACATCGGTCCTTAGCAGTATCCTACCTCGTTAACCTCTGGACGTATTTTCCTCTGACTATTTGTCCTTTTCCTCGTACTAAAGCACCATTATTCAAACAATTCTATTACAACTCTCTAGTTGTTTTTCTAGGTTAATCACATCAATGCCCCAACATTCATTGTTCTATATCCCTTAATTACAGCACATTCAATCAATACTTTTCTTAAAAAACATTACGACAGTTGAAATGGGATCACTCAATTTAGTGGTCAGCCAAAACAGAATTTTGTTTAAACAGGCTTCTGCTTACTTTTGGTTGAGGCTCTCAGGGATCCCACAAACGAAATCGCAGTATCGCCGCTCAGTCCCTTCACGGGCTGCGGGATGTCAGTAACGTGGCTGCCTGAACGGACGTGGGACACAATGCCAGGTCCAGTTGGATTCCCCTGTCAATTACGTTTCAAGTCGGGGGTCAACCAACTTTGTTGGGGAATCCTTCTATAAAACGGACAACTGAATCCATGAGAATTAACACAGCGTTTCTTCTTGTGGTCCAACAGGAGAAATGCGGTTTCCGAGCAGTTTGACAGGCACGGACCGGATGGAAAATGTTTTAAGTACAGGGTACCAAAAAGGGCATTAAACAATAGTGTGCTCATGTTATATTGGTTCCCCCTTGTGGGCCTGATTGCGTCAGATAACTGTTGCTGGGTTACACTCCCTGCTCTTCTCTTACCTCTTTCTTCGCCCCTGGCTATTCTTTTCGTTATCATTTACTTCACAAGACAGCCTATGTGCATCCCTTATTTGGTTTTGTACGTCATGTTTCTCTGAGTTATCAGACCGTCCTCGAACCTTCAGTGTCCTTGGCATCACCATTCCTTTCCCGTGCTCACTGTAGCGTATTGACTAAGATAGCCCTGTCTCGTTCTCTCACTCATAGCTGGACCCAGATGCAAAGCATAATGGTATAATATGTCACACATACACACATCTTATTTAGTCTTTGGTGAATTCAGTTATCCTTAAGCCAGCTTTTACGTGGCCGTTCCGGATGCCCGGTTCATCACACACCTCAGTTCATGGTATGATTTTCCACATACCTGAGTCATAAAACAATTGTTTTATAATGAAAACAGAACTTATTACAATCACGGGTTGTGTGTGTGTGTCTGTGTGTGGTGTTTGTCTTCATATTTTACTGGTAATTGTTCTGTATTTGGTTGATTCATATGTAATGTATATAGTTCTGTATTTCTTAGGCTATGTATTTCAAGATATATTTTGTATTTATTGGTGTGAATTGTAGATGAAGTTTAATGTGTATTCCCTGTTTTTCTTCACTTGACTCTTTGGGCTCAAGACAAGAATTTGCCGCTGCTCTTTTCAGGTATGCCTATAAACTTGCCTCCTGCTCGGGTTGAACACCCTAGTTTCGGGGTTCAAGTAGCCTGGGGGATTACTTGCGTTGGGTTGTAGCAGGTTATTCTTCACGTAGCATGACATGGTGGAGGACATGATTTCAGCCCGCACAATAATGCTTACCTCACTTACTCACATATCTAAATAGGCCCTTACGATTCCTCTGCTCAACACCTCCTTGTGTTTTTTTCATATTCTTGGCCGTTTCTGTGGTTCATATGATTAAATAAATATTTATATTGAAAAAACATATTATTCATTACAAATGTTTTCATATTTATTGCAAAACTATGAAGCATCGCACTAAACAACAGTTACATCAACAGGGTCATATATTGAATGGGTTTGAATTCTCAAAAAGTGTTGGGACACAGACTGTCATGAAACAGATAAGGGACGCCTTTGGAGAAGAACTGGCTGCCTTGAAGTGAGGTAAGCAGTTAGTTTATTGGCTATAAATCATGTCCAATAATCTCCCTTCCATGTGTGTGTATTATTTTGCATTGATCACAAAAAAAGTTGCCCCTCCCCTTTTTTTCTTTTTTTTTGATTTAAACCCATTGTACTCTTTTTTTTTCAGCCTTGCAGTTTCTGATTGCATGTGGCACCAGGTTGATCCATCAAATGCGTGGGGACAAGGACTGGATGCAATCCTTACAGAACAGTATATAAAATCAAAAGCACTATACTCAGAAAATCAAAGCCAATTTTGGTAAGTCAATAAATTTAAATTGACCTACAGAGTGCCTTAGAATAATAACCCATAATTGGTGCCTACATGATGATTAAATGCTGTCCGTTACCGCTGACCTCTGTAATCGTTCTTCTTAAACTATAATTTCTGTTTAGTAAATATAAACTTGTGTGAACTGTACAAACAATTTGAATGTTTTGTTGTTCAATCTAAGACAAGAAAATTGACTTAAGTTGGCTTCTTCTTGTGAAGTAACATAAGCCTCTTATGACCAAGTAGTTACAGGAAACATAGTTATAGGCACTGCTAATCAGTTCTCCAAAAACTACTCTTCCCCCAAAACGTGTACTAGTTGCATGACCAAGTGGCCATGGACGGACAAAACCATCTAAAACCACTTTGCAGGAAAGGGAACAGGGACCTTGAGCTGAAAGAGTACAAGAATACGTTCAGAGAACTTTTAATCCCCAAATTGGTCATTTGGAACATGAGAAAGAAGGGTTATAGGGAACTGCAAAAATCCTCTGGTCGGAAGCAATTTTGTTTAATAAGGAGGGGATACTGGTACTCCTTTGGGAGAGCACTTTAAAAGTGGGATGGTAGAAGGAAATCTTGCGGAGAAAATATATAAAGCCAAATCTTCTTTTCAGGTACTGGATGATGATCTTTAAGGATGATAGCAGCGATGAGGCCAATTTGAGTTCAAACTCGCCACACTGCGGTCCATCTCTAACACAAGGCTAGACACCGTTATGCATCTTCAGACGTTTTCCAGTTAACAACTGCCTCCCCATCAACGGGACTTCTGCAGTTCAGTCTTTTGCCTCATTACTTGGACGTGAAGGCTTACCCCTCATACTCCAGCCTCGCCTACATGGCAAATCTCACTAACACACCAATCTTCAGCAAGCGGTTATTCTAATCAACTGCCCAGTATTGTCTTCCACCAGTCAAGCCTTTGCCTACCATTTGGAAGAACACTCGTTCCAGATCCAACACTGGTACGACTTGGCCAAACAGTACAAAGTGACCCTAAAAGCCAGCTTTCCAGCAAGTCATTCCTCTGAGTACCATCTAACCTCAACACACCATCAAGCAACAAACTATGATACCTACCTTTCAATAATGTATGTACATGTCTGAATTCCTCTGAGGAGAGGACTGAACCAGCTATACTAGCAAGCTTGCATAGGGAAGGTTAGTTACAAATGCAAATGTTTAAGATGTAAACCTTTTCATTTCTGCACTTAGGTGATACTTACTAACATACCTGAAATTACTTTAGAAGTAACATTCTGTCAAGAAGACTACACATGAGGTCTACTACAACTGCATTGTATTTAACTGTATGTAACTTAGTTAATGTCTGTTTCTAGAACCACAGGATCGGGCTGCCAGCAAGAGATATATTGCAAGATCTTAGCAACAAAATAAACAACACAAGAGATTGCACGTTACTTAACCAGATAACAGGTCTTGGATGGAGCATCAGAGGTTGTAAAACCGGGGATCATATGATCCATGTCACACTATTCTGTCAGATTTCTGATGCTATGGAAGTACCTGAGAGCTGTGGACTTGGTGGACCAAAGAAGGGAATTTATAACACTGCTCCATGAAGCTGCCCAGATCTCCAAAGTTTTGAAGGAGAAGAAGGCAAAATGAACTTGTCCTTCGGACAGTACTGGTATGTATTGGATTGTGATCTCATCGTTAGGTGCTGAAACCCAGATAGTTTTACTATATTGTGTGATGATACAGGGACACATTACTGTAAACACTGTCCATGCTTTTTTTCTGTAGCCATGAGAGTGGACCGGTACTTCATTGCAGGAAGGGCCATTGCAGTAAGCCTTGTACATGGTGGTCCACCCGAATGCTTCTGTCCCCAACTCTCTTCTCTTGCCTTGTTGACGGCCCAGAACTGGCAAAGGCATTATTGGCAGAGGTTGCAATGGGACATACGTGACAACATCCAAAGGGCACATTTTGTCTGTCTGTTTCTACCTTAGGGATAGTGGGGCAACATACAGTTTTAAACTGTTTTTTTCTTCCTATTTGAAGTCATTAGGTGTAAAAAGCAATTTGAAGAAAGCTAGCAACAACAGCCCCACTTGAGGAGTATTTGGGCCAATGCCGGGCGGCCTAGGCCTCTGCAAAAGTTAGAATACAAGACCTGATTGTAGACGGAACATCCTGATGTTGCAAGTGTGCACAGAAGTCATGGTCTTTCGAGAGGTGCATTCAATCTTGTTTTCACGTCTCCTTGCCTCTAAAAGCTTTTTTATTTTTATTTAAATTAGAGATAAACATGTGGATAGGACAACATATGTTAAGGTATTGTGTTTTTCAGAACGACTGAGTGAAATGGAAATATAATGAAAACAGTTGTAATTGGTGTTTAATCTCTTGGAAATAATTTTTTATTACCTGAAGAATGAGCCTTTTATATCTCCATAGGCTCGGGGGGCTGCCATGTTTCCTTCTATTTTACGATTTATCAGGACAAACTAAGAATAAAAGATGGACTAAACTAAAAGCTTACGGTTTTTATATATACTCCTAGCTTGCACAAAAATCCATGCACTCGTGGAAAAAACGAAGTAGTACTAGGACATTACACTCATGACTTGTAGTATGGATAAGATGTGAGGCGTGGAGGAATGATGTCTCTTAAGAAACTAGCTTTGTGTCTTAAAGTCCACTGTGCTTCTTGCAAGTAAAATTTTACCTCTAGATGAACTCAAACGTAAAAACCAATATTACACACTTAATAACAAGCTTACTGTGATATGAACCATTAGAGCTTGTGAGTAAGACAGCGAATTAGGCTAGTTCATAAATTGTCTTTCCTTAACTAACTGGCTGACCAGTATTAAACAGTGGTTATGTTACAAAATTACTACTTCTGAACTCAGATTAAAACAGAACGATGATCTCGCCCTCTGAGAGTAAAATTCCTTGAAAATAAACACATTGCTGACTTAGCTAGGGGATACAGCGCGGCTCGGAGCTCAGTGGTTTGTGATTCGGCGATATGGTCCTTAGCGTAACCACTCAAAGCAATTAGTCAGACAACTGTTTCTTCAACAGGACTATATCCCAAATTAAGAGCATGGTTGTCAAATGGTGAGTTTGACGACAGTCCTGCTTTTATTTCCTCTCCGCGTAGATTTACTGTAACAGTCTTTACCTGTTGAGCAAGAAGGGTTTACTGTCTCCAGGCTGTTCAGAAACTACATAAAAAAAAAGCAAAAATCACACTGTTTTAGCAGAACTTCACTGGTTAACAGTCCAGTATAGAATTCAATTTAAAATCCTGGTTCTTACTTTTAAGCACTGCAGGTCAAGTTCCTTATACATCTCTGAGGTGATTCAGCTTCATACTCCAATCCGTAGCCTGAGGTCAGCAGGTCGGAGACTGTAATGTTCCCCACACTCATTTTAAATCAGAGGGGATTGTCATTCCAAGCAGTGGACCACCTGGGCTGTGGAAGCATTGCCAACATTTTTCGTGTATGAATTCTTTGCTTCTTTTAAAAAGAAACTGTAGACGTGCCTTTTCAAACAGGCTTTTAGTTAGACCGTGGGGTTTTTATGGGTTTGTTTTTGTTACCATTTGTTTTAAGTGTTCTACTGCAATGTGTTCACACTTCAAGGCACGGGGGCCAGATGGGCCGCATGTCATTCTATGTGAGCTTAAAAGGTTTGGCTGTCTAAAACTGAAGACCAAAAATAAATTAAGAGCGTGCTTTGACCAAAAATACATTCCCACCAATGCCTTTCGACCGCTAGAAGCGGCAGTGTCAGCCAACGAGTGGAAATGAGATATAAATATATACCAAAATTTCCAGAAGAGAAACGATGATGGCAGCGGATAAGACTGTTTCAGAAGAGGAAGGCGAATACTTGTTCTGTGCTTAAGAAAAGAGAAAGCCCGGGAGGACGGGTGTGCCAAATGTATTATCCCGCCAGGATCTGTATCCCTGGCCACCGGAGCGCGCATGTACAAATGCGGAGAGTATGCTGCCTTTCAAATTGTTAATGCTGCAATTGGAATTTTACTTTAAATAGAAACAATAGCGCGTGGAAGACTCGGCCAGGGTTTTCATAAGTAACATGGGGTCTCAGTAACTACATAAATAAGTGTAATTTGTCGTTACATTAGGCGACGTGTGAATTGTTTATAGCGGCGTTTATTAGGATGATAAGCAATCTCCCTGTCCTCTAACGTGATGTCTGTTTTAATTTAAGTTAGTTTTTAATATGGCTTTTCAATTAAAACTTTTTTCACTGTCGACATATGAGTTACATAGGAGGTACTCAAAATTACCCCCTAACATGCAAGGGTCTTCCGGCCTCGTGGTTAATAGGTAACAATAAAACGGAAATAATGTACTATTTATAATAATTAAATAAACGGGTCTGTCCTGTCCATCAGCGTGTCGTGTGTTTTTGTTTTGTTTTTCTTCACAACAAAAGTACTTGTTAAAAAAGTATGATTAATAAAGTGGTAGAAAACAGGACACGGCTTTAATTCTGCTCTGATTCTTGACAGTGCAGCCGCTTTTGCTGCTGCTCCTGCCTCTGCTTTGCATATTTTTGCTGATAATCTTGATTTTCCTCTGAGAGAAGAACTAGAGCAGCGGCTCTGGATACTTATAAAGTCACTGGGACTTTACATTTTTGTAGGACACAGTAGGCATGCCAATTTAACTATTTTTCTGCGTGAGCGGGGCCTACCAATAGGCAAGCTGTCCTACAGTGACTGTAGCTAAGGTAATTAGCAGCAAGATTGCCTCCTTTCTCCCGTGGATGACTACTACAAACTCCTTCAGAAGATTCCACTTCTGGAAAACCAAGGTTCAACTCTAGAAGTGAACGTGGAGTTAAAAGGATCTTGTGGAAAGACACCACTGTACATGGGACCCATAAAGATGGACAAAAGCATGCTAACACTACGGCTAATTAGCACCAACAAAGATAAAGCTACAAAGAACAGAAGGGGTATAGTTAGAACGGGGAACAAATCAACAAGTGGCCAGTCCTCCCTGGAACTCTTGTGGTGCCGAAACCTAAGACTAATCAGTTTCCTGGGACAATGGGAGGGCGACTAACGGGCAGGCACAGCGCCCGAGATTGTGATATGGAACGGCTGGCTGCATTATATTCAGGGCAGAGCGCATATTCAACCTCTACCTAGTTAGGACACAGCCGTGGACAGCGGCAAAAAGGGAAAATAAGCAACATAATACCCCCCCAACAACCTGGTGTGCAAATGGAAACAGATTTGCCTCTGCTGCAGGACGCGGACAGTCATCTGATGACGGACTGCGTTTCAAGCCACACAGCAGGATAGGATGAGAGCAATTCAAAAAGTAAAAAGCGAACAACTGAGCCTCAAACCCTGATTGTGGGTGACTCTGCGTTAAAAGATTAAAAACAGTTTAAAACACCAGAAATATCTGTTTTCCAAAGAATGGGTCTGATTTACCCAAAAAAATCCCAGCTTTCATAGGAGAACACACACCTGTGACGAACCATTATAGGCATATAGGGTCAAATGCTGTTGTTAAAGCAAAACAGTCTGGAACTGCAGAAACTGGAACGTTAAGGAATTGGTGACACCGTCAGCTCTCAAACGCAATGTGTTTACAGGGCCCTATACCGTCAGTCAGAAGAGGAGAAGAGATTCAGCAGACGTGGCACAAAACAAATGGCTTTCAACTGAATGTACCGTCCACTCTCTGCAGTCATGACAATTTAAACATTTTTCGGGAGCGCAGACATCTTTTTAAGCAATAGCCTTTCCCTTAACAAGCCCCAGGAGTGAGTGTTACCTAAAAATCGGCTTACTTGATCTGCGCTACACATCTGCCAAGGACACGAGACAAGACGAATCAAAACAAAAGGAAGACGCAACAAAGTGTGGCAGTGATCCACTACAGCCCCCACCTGAGCAAAGATTTGACCCTGGGACACCACAGAGCAGAGATACAAAA
>NW_022605598.1:771062-781629 GCF_008692095.1 Etheostoma spectabile | reverse complement strand
CGAAAGTGAGGTAAGCAGTTTAGTTATTGGCGATATCATGTCCAATAATCTCACTTCCAAGTGTGTTGTATATTTTGCCATTGATCCACAAAAGAAGTTGCCCCTCCCCTTTTTTTCTTTTTTTTGATAAACCATGTTACTCTTTTTTTCAGCCTTGAGTTTCTGATTGCAGTGGCAACAGGTTGATTTCCATCAAACTGCGTGCGGGACAGGAACTGGATGCAAATCTCTACAGAAAGTATATAAATCAAAAGCCCTATACTCAGAACATCAAGCCAATTTGGTAAGTCAATAAAATTAAATTGACCTACAGAGTGCTCTTAGAATAATAACCCATAATTGGTGCATACATGATGATTAAATGCTGTCCGTTACCGCTGACCTCTGTAATCGTTCTCTTAAAACTATAATTTCTGTTAGTAACTATAAACATTTTGTGAACTGGTACAAATAATTTGAATGTTTATGTTGTCAATCTAAGACCAGAAATTGACTTAATTGTGCTTCTTCTTTGTGAAGTAACATAAGCCTCTTCGACCAAGTAGTTACAGGAACATAGTTATAGGGCAATTGCTAATCAGTTCTACAAACTACTCTTCCCCAAAACCGGTTTTACTATTTGCACTGACCAAGTGGCCATGGACCGACACAACCATCTAACACCACTTTGCAGGAAAGGGAAAGGACCTTGAGCTGAAAGAGTTACAAGAAATACGTTCAGAGGAACTTTATAATCCCCAAATTGGGCCTTTGGAACTGAGAAAGAGAGGGTTATAGAAACTGCAAAAATCCCTCTGGTCGGAAAGCAGCTTTGTTCATAATAAGGGGGGATACTGGTACTCTTGGAGATGCACTTTAAAAGTGGATGGTAGAAGTAACTTCGAAATATTAAAGACAAATCTTCTTTTCAGGTACTGGATGATGATCCTTAAGGATGATAGCAGCGATGAGGCCAATTTGAGTTCAACTCGCCAACTGCGGTCTCATCTCTAACACAAGCTAGACACCGTTATGCATCTTCAGACAGTTTTACCAGTTCAACAACTGCCTCCATCAAAACGGTACTTCTGCAGTTCAGTCTTTTGCCTCATTACTTGGACGTGAAGTCTTACCCCTCATACCAGCCTCAGCCTACCATGGCAATATCTACCTAAACACCACCATTTCAGCAAGCGTTCTTCTAATCAACTGCCAGTATGTTCTTAACCAGTCAGCCGTTCTGCCCTACCATTGGAAGAACAACTTCAGTTCAGATCCAACCCTGGTCCTGACTTGGCCAAAACAGTACAAGCTTACCCTACCAAAGCAGCTTTCCAGCAAGTCATTCCTCTGAGTTACCTCTACCTCAACACACCATCAAGCAACAAACTATGATACCTACCTTTCAATAATGTCTGTACTGTCTGACCTTCCTATGATGAGAGGAACTGAACCAGGCTATACTAGCAAGTTGCATAGTGAAAGGTTAGTACAAATGCAAATGTTTTAAGATTTAAACCTTTTCATTTTGCACTGTTATTGATACTACTAACATACCTGACATTACTTTATTGAAGTTAAATCTGTCAATGAAGACTACACATGATTCTATCTACAAACTGCATTGTAGTTAACTGTATGTAACTTAATTAATTGGTCTTGTTTCTAGAACCACAGGATCTTGGATGCCAGCAAGAGATATTCTTGCAAGATTAGCAACAAAAATAACCCAACACAAGAGATGCAAGTTTACATTAACGATCAACAGTCTTGGATGGAGCCTCAGAGGTTTTAAACGAGGGACATATGATCCATGCACACTATCTGTCAGATTTCTGATGATATGGGAGTACCCGAAGAGGCTGTGGACGGGTGGACCAAGAAGGGAATTATAACATGCTCATGGAAGCTTTGCCCAGATCTCAAATGTTTGAAGGAGAAGAAGGCAAAATGAACTGGGCCTTCGACAGTACTGGTATAGTATTGATTGTGATCTCATCAGTTAGGTGCTGAACCCAGATAAGTTTTACTATATTTGTGTGATGATACAGGTACACCTTACTGTACACATGTCCATGCTTTTTTTTCTGTAGCCATGAGAGTGGACCGGTACTTCATTGCAGGGAGGGCCATTGCAGTAGCCTTGTACATGGTGGTCCACCCGCATGCTTTCTGTCCCCAACTCTCTTCTCTTGCCTTGTTGAGGCCCAGAACTGGCAAAGGCAGTATTGGCAGATGTTGCAAATAGTGACCTAGTGACAACACAAAAAGGGCACATTTTTGTCTGTCTGTTTCTACATTAGTGACATAGTGTGGCAACACAGTTTTAAATGTTTTTTTTTCTTCCTATTGAAGGTCATAGAGTGTAAAGCATTTGAAGAAATGCTAGCAACAACGCCCCACTTGAGGAGTATTTGGCCAATGCTGGGCGCCTAAGGCCTCTGCAAAGTGTAGAATACAAGAACCTGCTTGTAGACGACATCCTGATGTTTCAAGTGATGCACAGAGTGCATGGTCCTTTCGAGAGGTGCATTTAAATCTTTTTTTCAAGTCTTCCTTGCCTCTCAAAGCCTTTTTTTTTTATTTAAATTATAGATAAACTGTTGAGATAGGAACATATGTTAAAGGTATTGGTTTTTCAGAACAGACTTGAGTGAAAATGGAATATAATGATAAAACAATGTGTAATTGGTGTTAATCTTTGGAAATAATTTTTATTACCTTAAGAATGAGCCTTTTATATCTATAGGAGCGGGGGTGCTGCCATGTTTCCCTTCTATTTTATAATTATCAGACAACTACAGACTACAGAAGGGACAAACTTAACAGCCTTACGCGTTTTTATATATACTCTATGCTTGCCAAATCATGCCACTCGTTGGAAAACGAAGTAGTACTAGGACATCTACACTCATGACTGATATTATGGAAAGATTTGAGGCAGTGGAGGATGATGTCATCTTAAGTAACAGCTTTGTGTCCTTAAAGTCCACTGTAGCTTCTTGCAATGTAAAATTTACCTCTAGATGAAATCAACGTAAACCAATATTACACCTAATAACAAGCTTACTGTGATATTAACCATTAGAGCTTTTGCGTTAATGACAGATGAATTTAGGTAGTTCCATAAATTGTCTTCCTTAAATAACTGCTGACCAGTATTAAAACAGTGGTTATGTGACAACTTCCTACTTCTGAACTCAGATAAAACAGAAACGCGATCATCGCCCCTGAGAGTAAAATCCCTCTGATTAAAAAAACACATTGCTGACTTAGGCTCGTCTGTCCAGCGAGGCTCAGGAGCTCAGGTGTTGTTTTTGATTCAGCGATGTCCTTAGAGTACCACTCAAAGCAATTAGTCAGAAACTGTTTCTTCCAACTAAGGATATATCCAAATTAAGAGCACTGGTGTCAAATGGTGAGTTTGAGATCATTCATGCTTTTATTTCCTCTCGCTTAGATTACTGTAACAGTCTTTTTACCTGTTTGAGCAAGAAGGAGCTTTACTGTCTCCAGGCTGTTCAGAACTCACATTAAGAAAAAAGCACACATCACACCTGTTTTAGCAGCACTTCACTGGTTAACAGTCCAGTATAGAATTCAATTTAAAATCCTGGTTCTTACTTTTAGAGCCCTGCATGGTCAAGTCCTATACATCTCTGAGTTGATTCAGCTTCATACTCCAATCCGTAGCCGATGAGGTCATCAGGTCGGAGACTGTTAATGTTCCCCACAATCATTTTAAATCCAGAGGGGATTGTTCATTCCAAGCAGTGGCCACCTGGGCTGTGGAATGCATGCCCACTTTTTACGGTGTATGAATTCTTTGATTCTTTTAAAAAGCAACTGTAGACGCTGCTTTTCAACAGGCTTTAGTTAGACGTGGGGTTTTTATGGTTTTGTTTTTGTTTACAATTGTTTTAAGTGTCTAATGCACATGTGTCAAACTCAAGGCCGCGGGCCAGAGTGGCCCGCCATGTCATTTTAGTGAGCTTAAAAGTGTTGAGTGTCTAAAAATGAATACCAAAAAATAAATTAAGAGCGTGCTTTGACCAAAAACTACATTTCCCACAATGCCTTTCGACTACGCTAGCCGCGCAGTGTCCATGCCAACGAGTGGAAATGAGATATAAATAATTATCCCAAAATGTCCAGAAAGAGAAAAGTTGATGCAGACGGAAGACTGTTCAAGAAGATGGTGAAGGCGAATACTTGTTTGTGCTTCAAGAAAGGAAAGCCCGGAGGCCGGTGTCGTGCCAATGTACTTATCCCCGCCAGGATCTGTATCCCTGGCCACCGGAGCGCGCATGTACAAATAGCGGAGATTTGCTGCCTTCAAATTGTTTAACTGCTGCACTTTGAATTTACCTCTAAAAGAACAAATAGCGACGTGAAGACATCGGCAGGGTTTTCCATAGTAACAGGGTCTCAGTTAACTACATAAATAAGTGTATTTGTCTGTTACATTAGGGCGACGTGTGAATTGTTTATAGCGTCGTTTATTATGGATGATAAGCATATCCTCCCTGTCCTCTAACGTGATTTTCTGTTTTAATTTAAGTTAGTTTAATATGGCTTTTCAATTAAACACTTTTTTCACCTGTCTACCATATGAGTTACATAGGAGGTACTCAAAATATTACCCCCTAACATGCAAAGGGTTTCCTGTCATCGTGTGTTTAATAGGTCACAATAACAACCGAAATATGTAATATTATATAAAATAACGGGTCTGTCCTGTCATCAGGCGTGTTAGTGTGTTTTTGTTTGTTTTTTATCACAACAACAAGTAGTTAAAAAAGTATGATTATATAAAGGGTTAGAAAACAGACAAGGCTTTACACTTCTTGCTTCTGCTTCTTACAGTGCAGACGCTTTTGCTGCTTGCTCCTGCCTTGCTTGCATATTTTTGCTGATAATCTTGCTTTTCCTCTGAGAGAAACTATGAGCAGCGGCTCTTGGATACTTATAAATCACTGGACTTTACATTTTTTGTAGACACAGTAGGCTATTGCCATATTTTAACATTTTTCTGCGTGAGCGGGGCCTACCAATAGCTCAAGCCTGTCCTACAGTGACTGTAGCTAAAGGTAATTAGCAGCAAGATGCCTCCTTTCTCCGTGGATGACTACTACAAACTCCTTCAGAAGATTCCACTTCTGGAAACCAAGGTTCACCTACTAGAAGTGAACGTGGAAGTTAACGGATCTTGTGGAAATGACACCACTTTACCATGGACCCATAAAGATGGACAAAAGCATGCTAACACACGGCTAATTAGCACCAACAAAGCTACAAAGAAACAGAAGGGGTATAGAACGGGTAACAAATCAACAAGTGGCAGTCCTCCCTGGAACTCTTGTGGTGCGAAACCTAAGACTAAATCATTTTCCTGGGAAATGGGAGGGGACTAACGGGCAGGGCACAGCGCCTGAGATTTGTGATAGACGGCTGGCCTGCATTATCTTCCGGGCAGAGCGCCTCTCAACCCCTCTACATAGTAGGACACAGCCGTGGACAGCTGCAAAAGGGAAAATAAGCAACATAATAACCCCCCAACAACCTGGTGTTCAACGGATAACAGATTTGCTCCTCTGCTGCAGGACGCTGGACAGTCATTGATGACCGGGACGTTTCATCGCCACACAGCAGGATAAGGACTGAGAGCAATTCAAAAAGTAAAAAGCTAACAACTGGGCCTCAAACCCTGATTGTGGGTGACTCTGCTGTAAAAGATTTAAAAAACAGTAAAAACACCAAAATACTCTGTTTTCCCAAAGACATGGTGTCTGACTTTACCCAAAAAATCCCAGCTATCATAGCAGAACACCCAACTGTGAAGAACATTATTCTGCATATAGGGTCAAATGATGTTGTAAAGCAACAGTCTGAACTGCAGAAACTGGACTTTAAGGAATTGCTCGACACCGTCAGCTCTCTAAACGCAAATGTGTTTATCAGTGGCCCTATACCGTCAGTCAGAAGAGGAGATGAGAGATTCAGCCGACTGTTGGCACTAAACAAATGGCTTTCAACTGAATGTACCGTCCACTCTCTGCAGTTCATTGACAATTTAAACATTTTCCGGGAGCGCAGACATCTTTTTAAAGCAGAATAGACTTTCCCTTAACAAGCCAGGAGTAAAGCTGTTCACCTCAATCTGCTTACTTTCTGCCGACACATCTGCCAAGGACACGAGACAAGACGAATCAAAACAAAAGGAAGACGCAACAAAGTGTGGCAGTGATCCACTACAGCCCCACCTGAGCAAAGATTGACCCTGGGACACCACAGAGCAGAGATACAAAACCTCAACTCCTCTTTTCACCGTCCAGCACCCCTCTAACACTCTTACCAACCCCGAATCCTTTGAGGAGCCATCGCTGTCTCCACTCACCCTTTCCCCTCTTTCCCCTACCCCCATGTTGGAGTTCACTGACCATAGAATCACCTGGTAGATGCTGGAACCAAATTTACACACCTTCCTTCCCCCATCTCTCAACCCTGGCAAAATAAAACGCCGGGTTCAACCCCGGTTATAAGTAAAACGCCGGGCTCCTCTGCCAGGAGGTAAACAAACTCTTTCCACTCAGACTGATAAGGACGCTTGTGGCAAAATCCAGTAAGCATGACTGATATGTGCCGGGCCTTGGCTCCAGGCTAGAGACACTCATGACTTTTTCCAAGACAAGCCCGGGCCTTGTGGATTCAACTCTTCCTCAATTTATGTTGGAAGGAATAGGAAAAGATGGTGAATAAGCACTTAACTGCAAACTTAGCAAATTAGGCATCCTTCCTCGTCAGCTACAGCCTGTCCCAAAAAATGAAAACACACTAACACTAGCCTTACTAAACGTCAGGTCTTTGGCAGGAAAACCTTTTTAATCAATGATTTTATTATCAAACATAATCTAGATTTTATGTTTTAACTGAAACCTGGTTAGACCATAAAACAGCGCTGTGTTCATCGAGTCAGCTCCCCCTAACTTCAGTTTTGAGTGAGAATAGAGTGAATAAGAAAGGAGGTGGAGTCGCCATTTTGCTTAATGACTCATTCCACTGTACGCCAATATGTTATGGAATTTTGCTTCTTTTGAAAATGTTGTCTTCAATTAAGATCTTCCCCTCAAGCAATGTTTCTAAATACTACAGGCCACCAAATATTGTGCAACCTTCATTTATGACTTCACGAACTGCTGTCTATAATCTGTATTAACTTTGATTGTGTGTAATCATTGCGGGTGATTTAACATTATGTTGACAAACCAGGACAGGGGGACCAAAGAACTGTGTTGTGGTTTTTGAGAACTATGGACTGACTCAGCATGTGACGGAGCCCACTCACAATAAGGGGCACACGCTGGACTTGATTGTCTCAAAGGGTCTGAACTTTCCCGGTGTGGTGACTGACGTTGCTCTCTCTGATCATTCCTGTGTTTTCTTAACGGCACTATCTCTGTGCCCAAAAGTGTCCAAACAAAGATTATCAGAAAACGGTATATCACTGAAAACACCAGTGAAACTTTTATTCAGCTTTCTCCTCCACACCCGCCCTCTCTGGGCTATAGTCAGTGAGCTTGTAGCTTGATCAAGTTCAGGATTGTGTTGTCACAGTGTGTCAAGCAAAACTAGTTCCAATATGACAGAATTTCACCGATCAACCATACAAACCTGGAGGACATTATTCAACATCTGAAAACCTCGACCTGTTGCCTTGATATTCTACCAACGGGACTTTTCAAAAAAGTTTCCAATTGTTTGACTTCTGATCTTCTACAGATTGTGAACACATCTCTTCTTTCAGGTATCTTTCCACAGGCCCTGAAAACTGCAGAATCAAGCCACTTTAAAAGAACAACCTAGACAAGTCACTAATGAGCAACTATAGGCCAATATCAAACCTTCCGTTTTTAAGAAAATCAGAAAAAGTAGTCTTTCAACAACTCAACCATTCTTGTCACTAAGCAACAGTTTTGATACCTTTCAGTCGGGTTTCCGACCACACCACAGCACTGAAACGGCTCTGTCAAAGTCTTTAATGACATCCACCTTAACACAGATAGTGGCAAAATTTCAATCTTAGTATTACTGATCTCAGTGCTGCATTTGACACGGTCGACCATGACATATTACTAGACCGATTGGAAAACTGGGTAGGACTTCTGGTAGTACTAAACTGGTTTGAATCCTACCTAAAGAATAGGGATTACTTTGTGTCAATAGGTAATTATGCATCTGAGCGTACAAATATGACGTGCGGAGGTCGCAAGGCTCATTCTGGGGCCTCTTCTGTTTAAATCTCATGCTTCCACTGGCTCAGTAGAGGAGAAAAACAAAATAAGTTACCATAGTTATGCGGATGACACACAAATTTACAAACCTTATCGCAGGGGACTATAGTCAATACAAAAACTGACTAACTGCATCAAACAAATTAACGACTGGATGTGCCAGAACTTTCTGAAATAAATGAAGGAAAAACTGAGGTAGTTGTTTTTGGAAAAAAAGAGGAACAATTAAAAGTCTGCGCTCAGCTTCAAACAACAATGTTAAAAACAACAGACCAAGCCAGAAATCTTGGGTGAGTCATGGACTCAGACCTGAACTTTAACAGCCACATAAGACAATTACAAAAGTCAGCCTACTATCACTAAAGAACATTTCAAGGGTTAAAGGACTATGTGTCAACAGGACTTGGAAAAAACTGGTTCATGCTTTCATCTTCAGTAGACTGACTCTGTAACAGGGCGTTTACAGGTCTCCCTAAAAAATCAATCAGACAGCTGCAGCTGATCAGAATGCTACTGCTAGAGTCCTCACTAAGACCAAGAGACTGGATCACATCACTCAGTTCTGAAGTCTTTACACTGGCTTCCTGTGTCTCAGAGAATTGATTTCCAAGTACTCTTGCTAGTTTATAAATCCCTTAACGGTTAGGTCCAAATACATTTCTGATTGCTAATACACATGACCCCCCCAGACCTCTCAGGTCATCTGGGACAGGTCTACTTTCTGTCCCCAGAGTCAGAACTAAAACAGGGTGAAGCAGCTTTCAGTTTCTATGCTCTCATATCTGGAATAAACTCCCAGAAACCTGCAGATCCGTGCTATCTCAGTTCTTTTAAATCAAGGCTGAAGACCTTCCTTTTTGATGCTGCCTTTCTTTAAATTAATGCTCATTTCTTTCTATGCTGCACTGTAACTTTTATCTTGTGTTTTATGTGTCCTAATGTTTCTATTTTGTTTTAACTGTCTATTCATGTGTCTTATGATTTTTAATGCTTATGACTTTTAACTGTTTGTACTTGTGTTTTATCTGTTTAATGATTTTGTGTAAAGCATTTTGAATTGCCCTGTTGCTGAAATGTGCTATACAAATAAAGCTGCCTTGCCTTGCCTGCCTTGCCTTGCCTACAAAAATAATAATGAACATCCACTAAAACAAGTATAAAAGAACGGCTGTTAAGGCCCTTAAAATGCAATTAAAATGCATAATAACAATAATAATAATAATATTTATAAGAATAAGTGATTTTAATTGAGCTTCCTGCCTGACAACGTCAGTGCTCGGGCACTAAATATAAATAAAAGGTATGTACATGTTTGTACATCTTTGTAGCAGAATTGTGTTGACTACACACATGTACAACAAAGGAATGATCCCTCTGTTGGTGGGCTTTTAACGCACAAGTGATGAGACCAATGGCAGCAAAGATCACATTGAATCTGAAAAAAAAAAAATGAATCAGTGAGAAGTTATACATTTTCATTCATGTGTTACAGAGCTAATGTTATATATATAGTTGCGGTTAATGATTGTGTTACCCAATTAGAGTCCGACTCATGCTCCACCTCCCCACAACAGTGGCATGTCTCTGTCAGGTCATCTGTTAAAAGGAAAAGCAGAAAAGTTAATTTTCATCATGTATATACATTGTTAAAATTCTGACAACTTTTTATTGTTTTTTGACAGCAACTGTAAGAGTGTTTATTTCATTTACTAATACATCCCATTAAAACCTAATACTTACCACTCTCTCGGAGGAGAGTCATGGCAATTTGCATCCTGTACTGATTGATGTCCTGTTGACATGTAGGGAAATCCACTTCTTCTCCTTTTAAAAGTAGCTCTGCAAAATAAGAAAAATGACATTATAGAGTTTTCAAATTAATACCTGTTATTAACAAGGAATCTATATGATGCCTTACAGATCCAAATCAGTTGTCAGTGAAATACATTTTTATTTAAGTCATTGGTTGTCTTAAAAACCATTTCTTGTCTAACATTTGTAGAACACACTTTCAGGGCAAATACCCCACAAGAGGTGGAGTCAGACTGTTTAGGATGCTGGACTGTCTCACATCTCCACCTTGAGACATTGCATCCCTTTTTTCGCATGAATTCCCTGAAGACAACATTAAAAAACGGTATAATCATTAATGTTGGCAGTGCGGCATGCAAATTGTAAGATATACTGTGTATTTCATGTATTTATTTATTTTGTGTCCACTGTCATTTCTAATTGAAAGTGGACATCAGACAATAAATGTTAATGTTTAGCAACCCTTACCTTGTTGTTTCCAAACA
>NW_022605598.1:769658-771052 GCF_008692095.1 Etheostoma spectabile | reverse complement strand
TCCTTTTTGGACTCCCCCAGTGGAAATAAGCCACTTATAAGAAAATAAGCAATTCATTTTATCTTGACATGAACATTTTGGCAGATTTATGATCTTTAGAAATAATTTTACCGCTAGTGTCCAGTGGTGATGGTCATTAATAATGCCCACAACAATGTTGTAGGCTACTCCAGGGGTTTCATCTAAAATTGAACAAAACAACCGTTGGAATGAAGAGTGCAACTTCATGCAGGATTGCAACCATTCATTCTTATTTGTCTGTCTATATTACTCTCTACTGCTTTCTTATCAGCTGATTGTGTGTTAACCTTTGTTAATGAAACGTTGTTACAGAGACTGTGTTGCTGAAAAAAAATACTATTACTTATATTTGAAGTAATTCCAAAAGTTTTGTTGTTTATATCAATAATTAGTGTTCATTAGAGTACATCCATGAGATTTATGATACCAATGCTGACCTTGAGTCTTGGAGTCCCCCTGTTCCAGATGGCAGTCATAGCAAATGAGTCAATAAATGCTGCTTTTTCTGTGTTTTTACTATTATGATACGCACCATTACTGCCAGATGTGCATTGATTATCTGTGAAGAAATATTAAACATATTATATTGTTTTTGAAGAAAATGTGTTGATAGCTCTATAGGTGACATACAAATTAGCCTATACATATCATTTATCATATCATATCTCAGCTACAGCTTCATTATATTGTGCTGCTGATGTTGCAGAAAGTGGAGCTGCTGGCTGCTGGGTGGCTGCAACTGGTGGAGATGTGGTCTGCTGGGTGGCGGCAGAAAGTGGAGCTGCTGGCTGCTGGGTGGCTGCGGCTGGTGAAGATGTGGTCTGCTGGGTGGCTGCAGACAGTGGAGCTGCTGGCTGCTGGGTGGCTGCGGCTGGTTGAGATGTGGTCTGCTGGGTGGCTGTGGCCAGTGGGGCTGCACCCTGCTGGGGAGCTGTAGTAGCTTCTATTGGAGCGTTGCGTTTGTTTTTATCACCCCAGTGTGGCACTCTAGGTGTTTCCTTAATATGATGTTTAAGATGGTCGACGTTAATTTTTCGCAAGAGTGCTCCATTTTCGTCCTGCAGGTCAGCACTTTTATGTTCGATTGCCATTATTATAAATGGCCTTACAAAATTTGCCTCCAATTTCCCACCCTTCCTTTGTTGGCTCCTAATATTTTGCCTTAAAACGCTGTCCCCAACTTTGAAGATTGGAGTTTTCTCAGTAGGTTTCCCTTTTTTTTCTTCTTTTTTTTCCGTGTCCCTTGGACAGGTTTTGTCAAACAACGTCCATTAAGTGTTGTTGTTGTTGTATGTCTTGGGCCACATCTTCCTGCCCCACAACATCCTCCACAGTGCTGTCAAGCTATAACCAAAATTACATTTCCATTACAT
>NW_022605598.1:766745-769648 GCF_008692095.1 Etheostoma spectabile | reverse complement strand
TATGCATGTCTGTGATATACACATCTAGAGCGATATAAATCAAAAAAGGATTGAAAAATGAAAATATATGAGAAACCAACCATGTAATGCTCAGGGACTTCTGATGAATATCGAGCCTCTCTGCCGAACATCAGATAATAGGGCGAAAATGTTGTTGTTGTTTTTTTGTTCTGAGACCGAACATTACAGCATCCAGATAATCGTCCCAAGTATCTGGATGCTGACCCACCAGTTTGCTCAGGGCTCTAAGAATGAAGACAATTTCAAAACATTATATTTATGACATAATCATCATGATATTTGTTACTGGGATCTTCTTTTTTGTATTTATATATTTCTCTGTATGCCATTTCAGTGTTGATATTCCATAGAAGACTATAATGTATAAAGTATAAAATCTTAATGTAGTAAAACAAAGAACTCACCTCTGAATTGTGCCGTTCATCCACTCGACCAAACCATTAGTTTGTGGATGATAAGGTGAGCAGAGGCTCCTTTTGATGTTCAAAATATCACAAACTGTCTTGTTGATCTGCAAACATAAGCCAAAATCATATGAAGAAATACACTTATTACACATTCAGTGGTACTCCATCAATTCCAGAAAGCATAAGGATTTCACAACAATACATTTTGTAAAAGTAACAGTTGGTAAATCAACAACTTGTACACAATTTTTGGCTATGACTGAAGTAGGCTACTTACAGAATTGACAAATTCTTTGCCCTGGTCAGTTAGAATCCTTTTGGGCGCTTCAAACTAATGGACAAATTTTACAATGCAAGAAGTAACCTACTTTGCTGACTTTGACTTGAGAGGGTAAGCCTGTGGCCATTTAGTAAAGTAGTCAATCATGACACAAATATATTGATGTCCATTATGAGTTGTGGACAATTTTCCGACCAGGTCCATCCCCAGCAACTCAAATGGTTGTGTGACCTGAAGGTTTTGACAAACAAAATATTTCACATTTACATTTTATTTCAGACGTCATTTCTATTTTCTCAAGCACTACAAAGAGAAGAGCAGGTGGAACAAAAAGCAGAAGACAGAAGGCACAAGAAGGGAAGAATAAATATTACTCACTGAACATTTAATAATATAAATGGGTTGCTAGAGAGAAAAAAACAGCATTAACTAATCTAGGCTTAGGACAGATCAAAAGAAGTTCTGCTGCTTTGCAGGTAACTCCGAAGTTAAAAAAATTGTTTTTACTAGTAAACTCTTGGCATGTAACCCAACTTGTACAACCAATTGTCTAACGTCACACAACAATAATGTGACCTTGTGGAAGCTTTTTTTAATCATTCAAGTTTTTCTGTTTGTGGTCATAGATGTTGGTGTGTGGAAATTCAAAGTCAGAAATATCCAACTTCTGAGTTGTCTGTAAAGCAGCATAAATCAACTAGTAATACTATCATGAAAACACCAAGTGATGGGATATTTATTTTGCTAAACATTTGATTAAATGTTTTAAAAATTATTTGACTAACATTTTAAAAGACTTTAAAAGGCCTTTTAAAGGCCTAACCTTTATTGGGGTGTACTCCGTTGGCTTTTTTATTGTAATTGTAGCTGCCTGGCATGCAGCGCATTGGGAAACCTCAAAATTACAAAGCATAACATAGTTTAAATAATAGGAAAACGTTTTTAGAAATAATTCTAAATATATAGAAAAATAACACCAATGAAATGACAAGCTTTGTTATAGAATAATATCATATGGTGAATTTGTATTACTGACTTACCCACTTGTTGATATCAACTGACATCCCAGGCCAGTAAAATCTGCGGGATATGCTCTCCTTTGTTTTTGTCTGGCCACAGTGTGCCCCAATAGGGCTGGCATGAAAGTCTTGAAAAATGTGGTCTGCCTTACCAGCACCACAGACCACTTTTGTTTTGACTGTTCTGGAAGTCCCTTTATAACATTTGTAGTACAGCTCGTCGCCTAAATGTCAACAAAAACATGCTTACAAATAGATTTACGATAAAAACCTTATACACCTGTAGCTACGTGGTAATCTCCATGGTAATAGTGCAATTATTTGCACATGCAAATATAAATCAAACTTTAAAAAAATAGACCTATAGAAATATATCCACACATGATTTTCTTTGCAATGCAAATGTAAGTGATATGAGGTTAAACATGTTTCATCAACAGCAAAAATATGTAACCTTAAACTTTTTTTGGCAATAAATCTGATTAAGCCACAATGCTTTAAGCTTTAACCAGTGTCCTAATAATGGGGTAATGGAGTCGAGTAGGCTATGTAGGCCTTCACCACTGTTATTACAACATTAAATCGGCCCAGACTCGTTAACTAGCGGGGTAATTGTCAAAGAAAGTTTCAAAGTCAAAACAAATTTCTAATAACCTACCTTCCACATCATAAAGGCCCGCTTTTCTTCTAAGAAGCAACTTTTCTGTCTTAGACAAGTTTGGTGGATACTGGCGTTTCACCTTGTAAGTAACTATCCTTTCGTATTCTTTAGTATCCATTTTGAACGATGTCTAATGATGACAGTTAGTTTCTTGACTCGTAATCACCTTAGCCTCTGACTTAAGACGTCAGGTAACTTGACAATGGGGAATTGTAATTTTTTGGGTTTTTTAAACCACTGCGCGTTTCTTTTCTAATTATGACAATGAATATAGCCTAAAAAAATCAAAGCATCAACTTGGCCACAATGGTAGATAAAAACACAGAAATAATACAAATGATGGTAAGGACCTGTAAGGGATATTTTGATTTTATATTGGGTGCAGGACCCAAATTGTCTACTGGTGTCACTAGTATGGTTTGGAGTGATGTCTATTTAGGTAGGAACCTTTCAGCAGGTATTTGGTACTGTTAAACGGAGTAGAACTGATAGTTTTTGGATCACATTAAATAGCT
>NW_022605598.1:766532-766735 GCF_008692095.1 Etheostoma spectabile | reverse complement strand
ACGTTCATGTGGATGTATAAAAGTCCGTTGGAGCTTAATTAACACATGGATTATTGCACGTTCATTTGAAAAACATTAAAACCAATAAATGTTCATCAAAAAGCATCAAGGACTTTGTTTGTTTCAAGTTTGCATATCAGCACCTCGGTGGGTTTAAGTTGTTCAGCTTAGCCATTATCAGACCCTTTGCATGTTAGGGGGTG
>NW_022605598.1:765939-766522 GCF_008692095.1 Etheostoma spectabile | reverse complement strand
AAAATATCAGGTGAAAAACAGCCTGATATTTTGGGTACCCACTATGTAACTTTTGCTAGACAACAACGGACCTCTCCAAGTCTTGTCAGGTTGTTTATTGTGTCCTGGTTAACACACAAAATAACACAAATGATAACAGGACAGACCCTTTGCATGTCAGGGGGTGGGATACACAAAATATCAGGTGAAAAACAGCCTGATATTTTGGGTACCCCCTATGTAACTTTTGCTAGACAACAGCAGACCTCTCCAAATTTTGTCAGGTTGTTTATTGTGACCTATTAAACACACAAAATAACACACATGATGACAGGACAGACACACAAAATATCAGGTGAAAAACGGTCTGATATTTTGAGTACCTCCCATGTAACCCATATGGTAGACAGGTGAAAAAAGTAAGAGTAAGTAAGCAAAGTAAAGGAAAACTCATGTCTGAACTATCAGATCAAAGTGGTTGTGTGACATAACTGCTAGCTGCTTACGTAGCTGCTGTTGTAATTATTTAATGTTTGCTGGTCTTATGTGTGTATGCAGACAAATTGTTGTTGTCATACCATCAGTTGGATGCCAGGCTGTGTGC
>NW_022605598.1:765798-765929 GCF_008692095.1 Etheostoma spectabile | reverse complement strand
TGTAAAATGCTACATGTGTCATACATGTTCTTGCAGCTCAGTTTTATGTTATTTTTCTTTATTCACTTGGACAGTTTGATCCTTCATTCATGGAGTTATGTGGGTTTTCATGAGCTGACAAAATTTAAAAG
>NW_022605598.1:765713-765788 GCF_008692095.1 Etheostoma spectabile | reverse complement strand
AGAGCAACAAGCAAACATATGTTTTCTATGCAACTGTAATTTTCACTTAAATAAGTTATAATAAATAATGAGTTA
>NW_022605598.1:765549-765703 GCF_008692095.1 Etheostoma spectabile | reverse complement strand
AGGAGTAGTTACATTTATTTTACATCACATTCGATTACATTTAGTTACATTTATAAGTTCCATCTGGCCCTTTGAGGACAGCCATTATGCTGATGTGGCCCTCGGTTAAAATGAGTTTGACACCCCTGGTCTAATGCATTATATTGTACTCATT
>NW_022605598.1:764982-765539 GCF_008692095.1 Etheostoma spectabile | reverse complement strand
GCACTTTGTGATTTTTATCTGTGAAAGGTGCTCTACAAATAAATCTTACTTACTAACTTACTTACTACTGTTGCCTCAGCAGGTTTACCTCTGTAACTACTTACTATTTTGGGTTTGAATTCTTCTATTTTCCATTGTATTGTTTCTTTGATTAATTCATCTTCTACATGTGAATATGTAAAAAACTTTATTCACCATTCAAAATCCTTTAAAAGTACTGTTGATTTTTACTCAGATTTAGGGATGGACTGAGAAAACTTGGTGTGCTGGATAAAATCAAAGCTCACCCGGAGAGTTTTTGCCCCCTTCTCTGCTGGTCTCCTACAACCTTGACAGACGACCTGGTTGAACGCCTCTTTACCATCCGCCTTTCTCCAGCTGGCAGCAATTAAAAGGCATTCTGAAGAAGTTGTTGTGCCTTTCTGGAGAGACTACCTCTCAGATGCAGAAGGTTATTGTAATGTTTAAATGAACTGAAATAACTACTTATTTGAAATTGCACTGCATCTTACCATTGTCTATCAGTTTAGAGTAGTGAGGTGTGTAGTGTTTTAATC
>NW_022605598.1:764883-764972 GCF_008692095.1 Etheostoma spectabile | reverse complement strand
TGTATTTCTTTA
This sequence comes from Etheostoma spectabile, assembly GCF_008692095.1. Taxonomy (NCBI): domain Eukaryota; kingdom Metazoa; phylum Chordata; class Actinopteri; order Perciformes; family Percidae; genus Etheostoma; species Etheostoma spectabile. The sequence goes on along the minus strand of NW_022605598.1, from coordinate 764,960 downwards.
TATAGAGCAAGAAGAAACACAGAAGCTACGGATGATTCTCGCCTTTGCCACTGGAGCCAATATTGTTCCACCAATTG
>NW_022605598.1:762453-764873 GCF_008692095.1 Etheostoma spectabile | reverse complement strand
ACAGCCTTCAATTGAATTTCTTCACCAAGAGCATGATCCAGGAACTACTTCTAAACTACCCATTGCATTAATTGTCTGAAGTTACCACTGCACACTTGTTACAAAGACTTTCAGGAAAACATCGACTTTGCGTTGGGCAATACCCATGGATTTGGCATGGCTTAATATGCATGCAGAGCGGCCTTGTTCTCAGTATTCTGTTGAAAGGTCGAGCTCACACACAGATACTGTAGATAGATACAGATACATGAAGCAGAACTGAAATGATTAACAAAACAGTTCATGACACGTATATATTTGGTGGCCCATCATTCCACAATTTGAGAGTTTTTGTGTGCAAAATATACATCTGTTTTATCTTTTTTTAAAGGAAGGTTCATAGGAAGTACAGTTCAGATTGTCAGAGTTCAATGAAGGTAAAATAATATTTAATGCAAAAATCTATTGTGGAGTTAGCTTAACATTTTAAACCATTAATCAAACACTTGTTGCAGCAAGTATTTTCGAGCTTCAAGAGTTCAAATCTTACTGTTGGGAGAACTGGATAAAGTGTACAAGCATCCTATAGATGACACACTTGCTGACCTAACATTGTCTAATAACATTAAATATTGATATGGTGCACTGGGTAAGGAAGTGCTTACTAAAACTGATCTACACACTGGCATTATGTTGACAGATTGTAATTTAGACTATTATTACTGACAAAATAATTTGTGATTCCCTATTTGTGATGCCCTATGCGGGAGCACTGTGAGAGTCATGTTTTTCGACTTCTCCAGTGCTTTTAACACCATCCACGATGGTATCATATGCTTATATGTTTCAAAACAAAATTTACTGAAAAGGTGAACGTGAAACACTGTGAAAACCAAATTATTTCATGTTCTTGGATGTAGACATCTCAATAAATGTAATTAAAATTGACTTGTCTTAACATGTGTCCATTGTTGAACGGAATAAACAAAATCTATCAACAATAATAAATTAGGAATCTGCAGAAATGTAAATCAAGAGAAACAGATTTTATTAGTCAAAGAACAAGAGTCAACAAGTATAGATTAGATTAGATTGATAGATTATACTTATCATCCCACGACGGGGAAATGTTGTCGTGACAGTAGCAGCATTTTTCAATAACAGCAAAAAACAAAAAACCACAAACAAGTAACACGAAAGAAATACAAGGCAAGAAATACAGGCAAGAAGAAATACAGGCAAGCAATAGACAATGAAAAGTATGGTAGACAGTAGAGTAAGTAAAATGGCGTCAAACAAAAGGAATTTTAAAGTGCGGTTGCCATGATAAGAGAAACAATATTGCGGTGTGTAAGTGACTTAAAAATTAAGTTGAATGTGTAATAGAGCAAAGAAGCAAGAGTCGGTAGCATATTTAATTATATTAACCTGAGACCATAAATATTGAAAGAGTACTTGTAATAAAATAATATAAATACAATATTAAAGATAAACAGAAGTGTGTGATGTAGATGGGAGAAAAAAAAGAACAGAAAACTACAACACTATCAAGTAGTGCAGGGTTGTACAGTCTGACAGCGGCCGGGATGAAGGACCTGCGGTACCCCTCCTTCTTACACCGTGGGTGTATCAGTCTGCTCGAAGGAGCTGTCAGGGACCCACAGTGTCATGTAGGGGGTGCGAGGTGTTGTCCATGATGGATGTCGCTTGGCTAACATCCTCCCTCCCTACTTTCTCTAGGGGTCCAGAGGACAGTCCAGGACAGAGCTCGCTCTCCTGATCAGTCTATTGAGTCTGCCCTGTCCCGGACCGAGTGCCCCCCCTCAGCAGACCCCAGCATAGAGGATGGCAGAGGCCACCACAGAGTCCAGAATGTCCTGAGGAGAGTCCTGCACACTCCAAAGGACCGAGTCCCTCAGCAGATGGAGGCCATGGCCTTCTTGTAGAGTGCATGGGTGTATCAGTCCAGTTCAGTTATTGTTTAGGTGAACACCCAGGATTTGTAGCTCTCACTACATCAATGTCCGATCCCTGGATGCTCACGGTGAGAAAAGGGGATGTTTTCTCCTGAAGTCGACTATCATCTCCTTGTCCTGCTGGTGTTAGCTGAAGCTGGTGGCCCACACCAGCTGACAAAGTCTTGATAACCGACCTGTATTCCAGATCGTTCCCCTCAGAGACACAACCAACAACGGCTGTGTCATCGGAGTAACTTCTGGATGTGGCAGTGGGTGGTGTGTGTGTGAAGTCCGAGGTGTAGAGGGTGAAAAGGAAGGGGGAGAGCACCGTACCCTGAGGGGCACCTGTGCTGCAGTGCACCACGGCAGACACACAGGGATGGAGCCTCACATACTGTGGCTGTGTGGAGGTAGTCCGTAGTCCATGCAGCCAGATGTTGGTCCACTCCGGCACTCTCCATCTTCACTCTGAGGAGCGAAGGC
>NW_022605598.1:762281-762428 GCF_008692095.1 Etheostoma spectabile | reverse complement strand
CCCATGCACTCTACAAGAAGGGCCAGAGTGGCCTCCATCTGCTGAGGAGACTCAGGTCCTTTGGAGTGTGCAGGACTCTCCTCAGGACATTCTATGACTCTGTGGTGGCCTCTGCCATCCTCTATGCTGTGGTCTGCTGGAGGGGGG
>NW_022605598.1:748455-762256 GCF_008692095.1 Etheostoma spectabile | reverse complement strand
CTGCCTTTCAAATTGTTTAACTGCGGCACTTTGATTTACCTCTTAAATAGAACAAATAGCGACGTGAGACTCGGCGGGTTTTTCTATACAGCGGTCTCAGTTAACTACATAAATAAGTGTTTTTGTCTGTACATTAGGGCGACGTGTGAATTGTTATATACGTCGTTTATTATGGACTGATAAGCATATCCTCCCGTCCTCTAACGTGATTTCTGTTTTAATTAAGTTAGTTTAATATGGCTTTTCAATAAACCTTTTTTCACCTGTCTACCATATGAGTTACTAGGAGGTACTCAAAATATACCCCCTAACATGCAAAGGGTTGTCCTGTCATCGTGTGTTTAATAGGTCCACAATAACAACCGAAATAATGTAATATTATAAAATAATAACGGTCTGTCCTGATCAGGCGTGTTAGTGTGTTTTGTTTGTTTTTATCACAACAACAAGTACTTGTTAAAGTATGAATTTTAAAGTGTTAGAAAACAGCAAGGCTTTACACTTCTTTCTCCTGCTTCTTACAGTGCAGACGCTTTTGCTGCTTGCTCCTGCCTCTGCTTGCATATTTTTGCTGATAATCTTGCTTTTCCTCTGAGAGAAAACTATGAGCAGCGGATCTTGGATACTTATAAATCACTGGACTTTACATTTTTGTAGACACAGTAGGCTTTGCCATATTTTAACATTTTTCTCGTGAAGCGGGCCTACCAATACTCAAGCCTGTCCTACAGTGACTGTAGCTAAAGTAATTCCACAGAGCCTCCTTTCTCTCGGATGACTACAAACTCCTTCAGAAGATTCCACTTCTGGAAACCAGGTTCACTACTAGAAGTGAACGTGGAAGTTACGGATCTTGTGGAAATGACACCACTTACCATGGACCCATAAAGATGGACAAAGCATGCTAACACACGGCTATTAGCACCAACAAAATCAAAGAACAGAAGGGGTATAGAACGGGTAACAAATCAACAAGTGGCAGTCCTCCTGGAACTCTTGGGGTGCAACCTAAGACTAAATCTTTCCTGGGAAATGGAGGGCGACTAACGGCAGGGCACAGCGCCTGAGATTTGTGATATGACCTGGCTGCCTGCATATCTTCCGGGCAGACGGCCTCTTCAACCCTCTACCTAGTAGACACAGCCGTGGACAGCTGCAAAAGGGAAAATAAGCAACATATACCCCCCAAAACCTGGTGTGCAACGGGATAACAGATTTGCTCCTCTGCGCAGGACGCTGGACAGTCATCTGATGACCGGACTGCGTTTCATCGCCACACAGCAGGATAGGACTGAGACAATTCAAAAGTAAAGCTAACAACTGGGCCTCAAACCCTGATTGTGGTGACTCTGCTGTAAAAGATTTAAAAAACAGTAAAAAACACCAAAATACTCTGTTTTCCCAAAGACATGGTGTCTGACTTTCCCAAAAATCCCAGCTATCATAGCAAACACCCAACTGTGAAGAACATATTCTGCATATAGGGTCAAATGATGTGTAAAGCAACAGTCTGAACTGCAGAAACTGGACTTTAAGGAATGCTCGACACCGTCAGCTCTCTAACGCAAATGTTTTATCAGTGGCCCTATACCGTCAGTCAGAAGAGGAGATGAGAGATTCAGCCGACTGTTGGCACTAAACAAATGGCTTTCAACTGAATGTACCGTCCTCTCTCAGTTCATTGACATTTAACATTTTCGGGAGCGCAGACACATCTTTTAAAGCAGATAACTTTCCCTTAACAACCAGGAGTAAAGCTGTTCACCTCTAATCTGCTTTACTTTCTGCTACACACTCTGCCGAGGACACGAGACAAGACGAATCAAAACAAAAGGAAGACGCAACAAGTTGGCAGTGATCCACTACAGCCCCACCTGAGCAAAGATTTGACCCTGGGACACCACAGCAGAGATAAAAAACCTCAACTCCTCTTTTCACCTCCAGCACCCCTCTAACACTCTTACCAACCCCGAATCCTTTGAGGAGCCATCGCTGTCTCCACTCACCCTTTCCCCTCTTTCCCCTACCCCATGGTTGGAGTTCACTCCATATGAATCACCTGGTAGATGCTGAACCAAATTTACAACCCCTTCCTTCCCCCCATCTCTCCCCTTGGCAAAAATAAAACCCCGGGTTCAACCCCGTTTAATAGTAAAACGCCGGGCTCCTCTGCCACGAGGTAAACAAACTCTTTCCACTCAGACTGATAAGGACGCTTGTGTGCAAAAGCCAGTAAGCATACCTGATATGTTGCCGGCCTTGGCTCCAGGCTAGAGACACTCATGACTTTTTCCAAGACAAGCCCGGCCTTGTGGATTCAACTCTTCCTCAATTTATGTTGTGATAGTAATGGAAAAGATGGTGAATAAGCACTTAACTGCAAACTTAGCAAATTAGATCCATTCCTCGCAGCTACAGCCTGTCCCAAAAAATGAAAACACACTAACACTAGCCTTACTAAACGTCAGGTCTTTGGCAGGAAAATCCTTTTTTAATCAATGATTTTATATCAAACATAATCTAGATTTTATGTTTTTAACTGAACCTGTTAGACCATAACAACAGCGCTGCGTTCTCATCGAGTCAGCTCCCCCTAACTCAGTTTGTATGAGTGAGAATAGAGTGAATAAAAGGAGGTGGAGTCGCCATTTTGCTTAATGACTCATTCCACTGTACGCAAATATGTTATGGAATTTTGCTTCTTTTGAATATGTTGCTCTTCAATTAGATCTTCCCCTCAAGCAATGTTTCTAAATATCTACAGGCCACCAAATATTGTGCAACCTTCATTTATACTTCACTGAACTGCTGTCTATATCTGTATTAACTTTGATTGTGTAATCATTGCGGGTTTTTAACATCTGTTGACACCCCCAGGACAGGGGACAAAAGAACTGTGTTGTGGTTTGAGAACATGGACTGACTCAGCATGTGACGGAGCCCACTCACAATAAGGGGCACACGTGGACTTGATTGTCTCAAAGGGTCTGAACATTTCCAAGGTTGTGTGACTGACTTGCTCTCTCTGATCATCCTGGTTTTCTTAACGGCACTATCTCGTGCCCAAAAGTGTCCAAACAAAGATTCAGAAACGTATATCATGAAAACACCAGTGAAACTTTTATTCAGCTTTTCTCCTCCACCCCCCCTCTCTGGGCTATCAGTCATGAGCTGTAGCTTGTATCAAGTTCAGGATATGTGTTGTCACAGTGTTCAAGCAAAACTAGTTCCAATATGACAGAATTTCACACGAATCAACCATACAACACCTGGAGGCAATTATTCAACTCTGAAAACCTCGACCTGTTGCCTTGATATTCTACCAACGGGACTTTTCAAAAATGTTTCCAATTGTTTGCCTTTGATCTTCTACAGATTGTGAACACATCTCTTCTTTCAGGTATCTTTCCACAGGCCCTGAAAACTGCAGTATCAAGCCACTTTTAAAAAGAACAACCTAGACAAGTCACTAATGAGCAACTATAGGCCAATATCAACCTCCGTTTTAAGTAAAATCATTGAAAAGTAGTCTTTCAACAACTCAACCATTTCTTGTCACTAAGCAACAGTTTGATACCTTTCAGTCGGGTTTCCGACCACACCACAGCACTGAAACGGCTCTTGTCAAAGTCTTTAATGACATCCACCTTAACACGAAGTGGCAAAATCAATCTTAGTATTACTGTATCTCAGTGCTGCATTGACACGGTCGACCATGACATATTACTAGACCGATTGGAAAACTGGGTAGGACTTTCTGGCTTAGTACTAAACTGGTTTGAATCCTACCAAAGATAGGGATACTTTGGTCAATAGGTAATTATGCATCTGAGCGTACAAATATGACGTGCGGGAGTTCCGCAAGGCTCCATTCTGGGGCCTCTTCTGTTTAACATCTACATGCTTCCACTGGCTCAGATTATGGAGAAAAACAAAATAAGTTACCATAGTTATGCGGATGACACACAAATTTACTAAACCTTATCGCCAGGGGACATAGTCAATACAAAAACTGACTAACTGCATCAAACAAATTACGACTGGATGTGCCAGAACTTTCTGAAATTAAATGAAGGAAAAACTGGTAGTGTTTTTGGAAAAAAAGAGGAACAATTAAAAGTCTGCGCTCAGCTTCAACACAAATGTTAAAAACAACAGACAAAGCCAGAAATCTTGGTGTAGTCATGGACTCAGACCTGAACTTTAACAGCCACATTAAGACAATTACAATCAGCCTCATCACCTAAAGAACATTTCAAGGGTAAAGGACTTATGTGTCAACAGGACTTGGAAAAACTGGTTCATGCTTTCATCTTCAGTAGACTTGACTACTGTAACAGGGTCTTACAGGTCTCCCTAAAACCAATCAGACAGCTGCAGCTGATTCAGAATGCTAGCTAGAGTCCTCATAAGACCAAGAGACTGGATCACATCACTCCAGTTCTGAAGTCTTTACACTGGCTCGTGTCTCAGAGAATTGATTTCAAAGTACTCTTGCTAGTTTATAAATCCCTTAACGGTTTTAGGTCCAAAATACATTTCTGATCTGCTACTACACTATGACCCCCCCAGACCTCACATTACGGGACAGGTCTACTTTCTGTCCCCAGAGTCAGAACAAACAGGGTGAACAGCTTTCAGTTTCTATGCTCCTCATATCTGGAATAAACTCCAGAAACCTGCAGATCCCGCTGCTACTCTCAGTTCTTTTAAATCAGGCTGAAGACCTTCCTTTTGATGCTGCCTTCTTTAAATTAATGCCATTCTTCTTATGCTGCACTGTAACTTTATTCTTGTTTTATGTGTCCTAATGTTTCTATTTGTTTTTAACTGTCTATTCATGTGTCTTATTATTTTTAATGCTTATACTTTAACTGTTTGTACTTGTGTTTTATCGTTTTAATGATTTTGTGTAAAGCCTTTGAATTGCCCTGTTGCTGAAATGTGCTATACAAATAAAGCTGCCTTGCCTTGCCTGCCTTGCCTTGCCTACAAAAATAATAATGACATCCACTAAAACAAGTATAAAAGAACGCTGTTAAGGCCCTTAAAATGCAATTAAAATGCATATAACAATAATAATAATAATATTTATAAGAAATAAGTGATTTTAATTGAGCTTCTGCCTGACACGTCAGTGCTCGGGCACTAAATATAAATAGTATGTACATTGTTTACATCTTTGTACGAATTGTGTTGACTACACACATGTACAACAAAGGAATGATCCCTCTGTTGGTGGGCTTTTAACGCACAGTTGATGACCAATGCAGCAAAGATCACATTGAATCTGAAAAAAAAAAAATGAATCAGTGAGAAGTTATACATTTCATTCATGTGTTACAGAGCTAATGTTATATATATAGTTGCGGTAAGATTGTGTTACCCAATTAGAGTGCCGCTCATGCTCCACCTCCCCACAACAGTGGCATGTCTCTGTCAGGTCTCTGTTAAAAGGAAAGCAGAAAAGTTAATTTTCATCATGTATATACATTGTTAAATTCGACAACTTTTTTTGTTTTTTGACAGCAACTGTAAGAGTGTTTATTTCATTTACTAATACATCCCATTAAAACCTAATACTTACCACTCTCGCGAGGAGAGTCATGGCAATTGGCATCCTGTTGATTGATGCCTGTTGAATGTGGGAATCCACTTCTTCTCCTTTAAAAGTAGCTCTGCAAAATAAGAAAAATGACATTATAGAGTTTTCAAATTAATACCTGTTATTAACAAGGAATCTATATGATGCCTTACAGATCCAAATCATTGTCAGTGAAATACATTTATTTAAGTCATTGGTGTTCTAAAAAACCATTTCTTTCTAACTTTGTAGAACACACTTTCAGGGCAAATAACCCACAGAGGTGTCAGACTGTTAGGATGCTGGACTGTCTCACATCTCCACCTTGAACATTGCATCCCTTTTTCGCATGAATTCCCTGAAGACAACATTAAAAAACGGTATAACATTAATGTTGGCAGTGGGCGCTGCAAATTGTAAATATACTGTTTATTCATGTATTTATTTTTTGTGTCCACTGTCATTTCTAATTGAAAGTGGACATCAGACAATAAATGTTAATGTTTAGCAACCCTTACCTTGTTGTTTCCAAACTATTTTGAGGTCCTTTTTGGACTCCCCCAGTGAAAAAGCCACTTATAAGAAAATAAGCAATTCATTTTATCTTGACAAGAACATTTTGCAGATTTATGATCTTTAGAAATAATTTTACCGCTAGTGTCCAGTGGTGATGGTCATTAATAATGCCCACACATGTTGGTAGGCTACTCCAGGGGTTTCATCTAAAATTGAACAAAACAACCGTTGGAATGAAGAGTGCAACTTCATGCAGGATTGCAACCATTCATCTTATTTGTCTGTCTATATTACTCTCTACTGCTTTCTATCAGCTGATTGTGTGTTACCTGTTAATGAAACGTTGTTACAGAGACGGGTTGCTGAAAAAAAATACTATACTTATATTTGAGAATATTCCAAAAGTTTTTTGTTTATATCATAATTAGTGTTCATTAGAGTACATCCATGATTTTATGATACCAATGCTGACCTTGAGTTCTGGAGTCCCCCTGTTCCAGATGGCAGTCATAGCAAATGAGTCAAAAATGCTGCTTTTTCTGTGTTTTTACTATTATGATACGCACCATTACTGCCAGATGTGCATTGATTATCTGTGAGAATTAAACTATAATATTGTGTTTTTGAAGAAAATGTGTTAGAGCTCTATAGGTGACATACAAATTCCTATACATATCATTTATCATATCATATCTCAGCTACAGCTTCATTATATTGTGCTGCTGATGTTCAGAAAGTGGAGCTGCTGGCTGCTGGGTGGCTGCAACTGGTGGAGATGTGGTCTGCTGGTGGCGGCAGAAAGTGGAGCTGCTGGCTGCTGGGTGCTGCGGCTGTGAAGATGTGGTCTGCTGGGTGGCTGCAGACATGGACTGCTGGCTGCTGGGTGGCTGCGGCTGTGGAGATGTGGTCTGCTGGGTGGCTGTGCCAGTGGGGCTGCACCCTGCTGGGGAGCTGTAGTAGCTTCTATTGGGCGTTGCGTTTGTTTTTATCACCCCAGTGTGGCACTCTAGGTTTCCTTAATATGATGTTTTAAGATGGTCGACTTATTTTTCGCAAGAGTGCTCCATTTTCGTCCTGCGGTCAGCACTTTATGTTCGATTGCCATTATATATGGCTTACAAAATTTGCCTCCAAATTTCCCACCCTTCCTTTGTTGGCTCTAATATTTTGCCTTAAAACGCTGTCCCCAACTTTGAAGATTGGAGTTTTCTCAGTAGGTTTCCCTTTTTTTTTCTCTTTTTTTTTCCGTGTCCCTTGGACAGGTTTTGTCAAACAACTCCATTAAGTGTGTTGTTGTTGTAGGTCTGGGCCATCTTCCTGCCCCACAACATCCCCACAGTGCTTCAAGCTATAACCAAAATTACATTTCCATACAAAGGTGTGTTTATGCATGTCTGTTGATTTACACATCTAGAGCGATAAAATCAAAAAAGGATTGAAAAATGAAATATATGAGAAACCAACCATGTAATGCTCGGACTTCTGATAATATCGAGCCTCTCTGCCGAACATCAGATAATAGGGCAAATGTTGTTGTTGTTTTTTGTTTCTGAGACCGAACATACAGCATCCGATAATCGTCCCAAGTATCTGGATGCTGACCCACCATTTGCTCAGGGCTCTAAGAATGAGACAATTCAAAACATTATATTTATGACATATCATCATGATATTTGTTACTGGGATCTTCTTTTTTGTATTATATATTTCTCTGATGCCTTTCAGTGTTGATATTCCATAGAAGACTATATGTAAAGTATAAAATCTTAATGTAGTAAAACAAAGAACTCACCTCTGAATTGTGCCGTTCATCCCTCGACCAAACCATTATTGTGGATGATAGGTGAGCAGAGGCTCCTTTTGATGTCAAAATATCACAAACTGTTTGTTGATCTAAACATAAGCCAATCATATGAAGAAATACCTTATTACACATTCAGTGGACTCCATCAATTCCAGAAAGCATAAGGATTTCACAACAACATTTTGTAAAATAACAGTTGTAATCAACAACTGTACACAATTTTTGGCTATGACTGAAGTAGGCTACTTACAGAATTGACAAATTCTTGCCGGTCATTAGAAATCCTTTTGGGCGCTTCAACTATGGACAAATTTTACAATGCAAGAAGTACCTACTTTGCTGACTTTGACTTGAGAGGGTAACCTGTGGCCTTTAGTAAAGTAGTCAATCATGACACAAATATATGATGTCCATTATGAGTTGTGGACAATTTTCCGACCAGGTCCACCCCAGCAACTCAAATGGTTGTGTGACCTGAAGGTTTTGACAAACAAAATATTCACATTACATTTTATTTCAGACGTCATTTCTATTTTCTCAAGCACTACAAGAGAGAGCAGGTGGAACAAAAAGCAGAAGACAGAAGGCACAAGAAGGGAAGAATAAATATTACTCACTGACATTTAAAATAAATGGGTTGCTAGAGAGAAAAAAACAGCATAACTAATCTAGCTTAGGACAGATCAAAAGAAGTCTGTCTGCTTTGCAGGTAACTCCGAAGTTAAAAAAATTTTTTTTTAGTAAACTGGTTCATGTAACCCAACTTGTACAACCAATTGTCTAACGTCACACAACAATAATGGGACCTTGTGAAGCTTTTTAATCATTCAAGTTTTTGTTTGGGTCATAGTGTTGGTGGTGTGAAATTCAAAGTCAGAAATATCCAACTTCTGAGTTGTCTGTAAGCGCATAAATCAACTAGTATAACTATCTGAAAACACCAAGTGATGGGATATTTATTTTGCTAAACATTTATTAAATGTTTTAAAAATATTATTTACTACATTTTAAAAGACTTTAAAAGGCTTTAAAGGCCTAACCTTAGTGGGTGTACTCCGTTGGCTTTTTTATTGTAATTGTAGCTGCCTGGCATGCAGCGCAGTGGAAACCTCAAAATTACAAACATAACATAGTTTAAATAATAGGAAACGTTTTTAGAAATAATTCTAAATATATAGAAAAAACACCAATGAAATGACAAGCTTTGTTAAAATTCATATGGTGAATTTGTATTACTGACTTACCCACTTTTGATATCAACTGACATCCCAGGCCAGTAAAATCTGCGGGATATGCCTCCTTTGTTTTGTCTGGCCACAGGTGCCCCAATAGGGCTGGCATGAAAGTCTTGAAATGTGGTCTGCCTTACCACACCACAGACCACTTTTGTTTTGACTGTTCTGAAGTCCCTTTATAACATTTGTAGTACAGCTCGTCGCCTAAATGTCAACAAAAACATGCTTACAATAGATTTACGATAAAAACACCTATACACCTGTAGCACGTGGTATCTCCATGGTAATATGCAATTATTTGCACATGCAAATATAAATCAAACTTTAAAAAAATAGACCTATAGAAAATATCCCACACATGATTTCTTGCAATGCAAATGTAAGTGATATGGTTAAACATGTTTCATCACCAACAAAATATGTAACCTAAACTTTTTTTGGCAATAAATCTGATTAGCCACAATGCTTTAAGCTTTAACCAGTGTCCTAATAATGGGGTAATGGAGTCGAGTAGGCTTGTAGGCCTTCACCACTGTTATTACAACATTAAACGGCCCAGACTCGTTAACTAGCGGGGTAATGTCAAAAAAGTTTCAAAGTCAAACAAATTTCTACTAACCTACCTTCCCATCATAAAGGCCCGCTTTCTTCTAAGAAGCAACTTTTCTGTCTTAGACATTTGTGGGATACTGCGTTTCACCTTGTAAGTAACTATCCTTCGTATTCTTAGTATCCATTTTGAACGATGTCTAATGATGACGTTAGTTTCTTGACTCGTATCACCTAGCCTCTGACTAAGACGTCAGGTAACTTGACATGGGGAATTGTAATTTTTTGGGTTTTTTAAACCACTGCGCGTTTCTTTTCTAATTATGAAAATGAATATAGCCTAAAAAAATCAAAGCATCAACTTGGCCACAATGGTATATAAAAACACAGAAATAACATAATGGTAAGGACCTGTAGGGATATTTTGATTTTATATTGGGTCAGGACCCAAATTGTCTACTTGTCACTAGTATGGTTTGGAGTGATGTCTATTTGTAGGACCTTTCAGCAGGTTTTTGTACTGTTTAAACGGAGTAAACTGATAGTTTTGGATCACATTAAATAGCTACACCCGCAACGTTCATGTGGATGTATAAAGTCCGTTGGAGCTTAATTAACACATGGATTATTGCACGTTCATTTGAAAAAACATTAAACCAATAAATGTTCATCAAAAAGCATCAAGGACTTTGTTTGTTTCAAGTTTGCATATCAGCACCTCGGGGGTGGTTTAAGTTGTTCAGCTTAGCCATTATCAGACCCTTTGCATGTTAGGGGTGGGATACACAAAATATCAGGTGAAAAACAGCCTGATTTTGGGGTACCCACTATGTAACTTTTGCTAGACAACAACGGACCCTCCAGTCTGTCAGGTTGTTTGTGTCCTGGTTAACACACAAAAAACACAATGATAACAGGACAGACCCTTGCATGTCAGGGGGTGGATACACAAAAATCAGGTGAAAAACAGCCTGATTTTGGGTACCCCCTATGTAACTTTGCTAGACAACAGCAGACCTCTCCAAATTTGTCAGGTTGTTTATGTGACCTATTAAACACACAAAATAACACCGATGACAGGACAGACACACTATCAGGTGAAAACGGTCTGATATATTTGAGTACCTCCATGTAACCCATATGGGACAGGTGAAAAAGTAAGAGTAAGTAGCAAAGTAAGGAATCATGTCTGAACTATCAGATCAAAGTGGTTGTGTGACATAACTGCTAGCTGCTTACGTAGCTGCTGTTGTAATTTATTAATGTTTGCTGGTCTTATGTGTGTATGCAGACAAAGTTTGTTGTCATACCATCAGTTGGATGCCAGGCTGTGTGCAGCCTTTTTTGTAAAATGCTACATGTGTCATACATGTTCGCAGCCAGTTTTATGTTATTTTTCTTATTCACTTGGACAGTTTGATCCTTCACATGAGTTATGTGGGTTTTCATGAGCTGACAAATTTAAAAGGATTTATGTTAGAGCAACAAGCAAACATATGTTTTCTATGCAACTGTAATTTTCACTTAAATAAGTTTAATAAATAATGGATTTTTAACATAAGGAGTAGTTACATTTATTTACATCACATTCGATTACATTAGTTACATTTATAGTTCCATCTGGCCCTTTGAGGACGCCATTATGCTGAGTGGCCCTGCGTTAAAATGAGTTTGACACCCCTGGTCTAATGCATTATATTGACTCATTTTACGGTGAAGCACGTGATTTTTATCTGTGAAAGGTGCTCTACAAATAAATCTTACTTACTAACTTACTTACTACTGTTCCTCAGCAGGTTTACCTCTGTAACTACTTACTATTTTGGTTTGAATCTTCTATTTTCCATTGTATTGTTTCTTTGATTATTCATCTTCTACATGTGAATATGTAAAAACTTATTCACCATTCAAAATCCTTTAAAAGTACTGTTGATTTTTACTCGATTTAGGGATGGACTGAGAAAACTTGGTGTGCTGGATAAAATCAAAGCTCACCCGGAGAGTTTTTGCCCCCTTCTCTGCTGGCTCCTACAACCTTGACAGACGACCTTGTGAACCCTCTTTACCATCCGCCTTTCTCCAGCTGGCAGCAATTAAAAGGCATTCGAAGAAGTTGTGTGGCCTTTCTGGAGAGTACTCCTCAGATGCAGAAGGTTTTATTGTAATGTAAATGAACTGAAAAACTACTTATTTGAAATTGCACTGCATCTTACCATTGTCTACAGTTTAGAGTAGTGAGGTGTGTAGTGTTTTAATCTAATATCTGATGTATTTCTTTATATAGAAGCAGAAGAAACACAGAAGCTACGGATGATTCTCGCGCTTTGCCACTGGAGCCAATATTGTTCCACCAATTGGCTTCTCTCCACAGCCTTCAATGAATTTCTTCACCAAGAGCATGATCCAGGAACTACTTCTAAACTACCCATTGCATTAATTGTCTGAGTTACCACTGCACACTTGTTACAAAGACTTTCAGGAAAACATCGACTTTGCGTTGGGCAATACCCATGGATTTGGCATGGCTTAATAGCATGCAGAGCGGCCTGTTCTCAGTATTCTGTTGAAAGGTCGAGCTCACCCAGATACTGTAGATAGATACAGATACATGAAGCAGAACTGAAATGATTCAACAAACATTCATGACCGTATATATTTGGTGGCCCATCATTCCACAATTGAGAGTTTTGTGTGCAAAAATATATACTGTTTTATCTTTTTTTAAAGGAAGGTTCATAGGAAGTACAGTTCAGATTGTCAGAGTTCAATGAAGGTAAAATAATATTTAATGCAAAATCTATTGTGGAGTTAGCTAAACATTAAACATTAATCAAACACTTGTTGCAGCAAGTATTTTCGAGCTTCAAGAGTTCAATCTACTGTTGGGAAACTGGATAAAGTGTACAAGCATCCTATAGATGACACACTTGCTGACCTCACTTGTCTAATAACATTAAATTTGATATGGTGCACTGGGTAAGGAAGTGCTTACTAAAACGATCTACACACTGGCATTAGGTTGACAGATTGTAATTGACATTATTACTGACAAAATAAGTGATTCCCTATTGTGATGCCCTAGCGGGAGCACTGTGAGAGTCTGTTTTTCGACTTCTCCAGTGCTTTTAACACCATCCAGCCGCTCCTCAGAGTGAAGATGGAGAGTGCCGGAGTGGACCAACATCTGCTGCATGGACTACGACTACCTCCCAACAGACCACAGTATGTGAGGCTCCTCACTGTGTGTCTGACGTGGTGCACTGCAGCACAGGTCCCCTCAGGGTACGTGCTCTCCCCCTTCCTTTTCACCCTCTACACCTCGGACTTCACACACACACCACCCACTGCCACATCCAGAAGTACTCTCTCCGATGACACAGCCGTTGTTGGTTGTGTCTCTGAGGGGAAAATCTGGAATACAGGTCGGTTATCAAGGACTTTGTCAGCTGGTGTGAGCTCAACCAGCTTCACTTAACCCAGCAAGACAAAGGAGATGATAGTCGACTTCAGGAGGAAACATCCCTTTCTCACCGGTGAGCATCCAGGGATCGGACATTGATGTAGTGGAGAGCTACAATCCTGGGTGTTCACCTAAACATAAACGGAACTGGACTGATAACACCCATGCACTCTACAAGAAGGGCCGAGTGGCCTCCATCTGCTGAGGAGACTCAGGTCCTTTGGAGGTGCAGGACTCTCCCAGGACATTCTATGACTCTGTGGTGGCCTCTGCCATCCTCTATGCTGTGGTCTGCTGGAGGGGGGGCACTCGGTCCGGGACAGGAGCAGACTCAATAGACTGATCAGGAGAGCGAGCTCTGTCCTGGACTGTCCTCTGGACCCCTAGAGAAAGTAGGGGGAGAGAGGATGTTAGCCAAGCTGACATCCATCATGGACAACACCTCGCACCCCCTACATGACACTGTGGGTCCCTTACACTCCTCACCGCAACTGATCGGGGGTCCCTGAGCAGCTCCTTCAGCAGCAGACTGATACACCCACGGTGTAAGAAGGAGGGGTACCGCAGGTCCTTCATCCCGGCCGCTGTCAGACTGTACAACGCCTGCACTACTTGATAGTGTTGTAGTTTCTGTTCCTGTTTTTCTCCCATCT
>NW_022605598.1:733486-748430 GCF_008692095.1 Etheostoma spectabile | reverse complement strand
CTGCCTTTCAAATTGTTTAACTGCGGCACTTTGAATTTACCTCTTAAATAGAACAAATAGCGACGTGAGACTCGGCCGGGTTTTTCTATACAGGGTCTCAGTTAACTACATAAATAAGTGTTTTTGTCTGTACATTAGGGCGACGTGTGAATTGTTATATACGTCGTTTATTATGGAACTGATAAGCATATCCTCCCGTCCTCTAACGTGATTTCTGTTTTAATTAAGTTAGTTTATATGGCTTTTCAATAAACCTTTTTTCACCTGTCTACCATATGAGTTACTAGGAGGTACTCAAAATATACCCCCTAACATGCAAAGGGTTGTCCTGTCATCGTGTGTTTAATAGGTCCACAATAACAACCGAAATAATGTAATATTATAAAATAATAACGGTCTGTCCTGATCAGGCGTGTTAGTGTGTTTTGTTTGTTTTTATCACAACAACAAGTACTTGTTAAAGTATGAATTTTAAAGTGTTAGAAAACAGCAAGGCTTTACACTTCTTTCTCCTGCTTCTTACAGTGCAGACGCTTTTGCTGCTTGCTCCTGCCTCTGCTTGCATATTTTTGCTGATAATCTTGCTTTTCCTCTGAGAGAAAACTATGAGCAGCGGATCTTGGATACTTATAAATCACTGGACTTTACATTTTTGTAGACACAGTAGGCTTTGCCATATTTTAACATTTTTCTCGTGAAGCGGGCCTACCAATACTCAAGCCTGTCCTACAGTGACTGTAGCTAAAGGTAATTCCACAGAGCCTCCTTTCTCTCGGATGATCTACAAACTCCTTCAGAAGATTCCACTTCTGGAAACCAGGTTCACTACTAGAAGTGAACGTGGAAGTTACGGATCTTGTGGAAATGACACCACTTACCATGGACCCATAAGATGGACAAAGCATGCTAACACACGGCTATTAGCACCAACAAAATCACAAGAAACAGAAGGGTATAGAAGGTAACAAATCAACAAGTGGCAGTCCTCCCTGGAACTCTGGGGTGCAAACCTAAGACTAAATCATTTCCTGGAAATGGAGGGCGACTAACGGCAGGGCACAGCGCCCTGGATTTGTGATATGACCTGGCTGCCTGCATATCTTCCGGGCAAGCGGCCTCTTCAACCCTCTAACCTAGTAGACACAGCCGTTGGACAGCTGCAAAAGGGAAAATAAGCAACATATAACCCCCCAAAACCTGGTGTGTCAACGGGATAACAGATTTGCTCCTCTCTGCAGGACGCTGGACAGTCATCTGATTGACCGGACTGCGTTTCATCGCCACACAGCAGGATAGGACTGAGACAATTCAAAAGTAAAGCTAACAACTGGGCCTCAACCCTGATTGTGGTGACTCTGCTGTAAAAGATTTAAAAAACAGTAAAAAACACCAAAATACTCTGTTTTCCCAAAGACATGGTGTCTGACTTATCCCAAAAATCCCAGCTATCATAGCAAACACCCAACTGTGAAGAACATATTCTGCATATAGGGTCAAATGATGTGTAAAGCAACAGTCTGAACTGCAGAAACTGGACTTTAAGGAATGCTCGACACCGTCAGCTCTCTAACGCAAATGTTTTATCAGTGGCCCTATACCGTCAGTCAGAAGAGGAGATGAGAGATTCAGCCGACTGTTGGCACTAAACAAATGGCTTTCAACTGAATGTACCGTCACTCCTCTCAGTTCATTGACATTTAACATTTTCGGGAGCGGCAGACACATCTTTTAAAGCAGATAACTTTCCCTAACAACCAGGAGTAAAGCTGTTCACCTCTAATCTGCTTTACTTTCTGCTACACACTCTGCCAGGACACGAGACAAGACGAATCAAAACAAAAGGAAGACGCAACAAGTTGGCAGTGATCCACTACAGCCCCACCTGAGCAAAGATTTGACCCTGGGACACCACAGCAGAGATACAAAACCTCAACTCCTCTTTTCACCCTCCAGCACCCCTCTACACTCTTACCAACCCCGAATCCTTTGAGGAGCCATCGCTGTCTCCACTCACCCTTTCCCCTCTTTCCCCTACCCCCATGGTTGGAGTTCACTACCAATGAATCACCTGGTAGATGCTGAACCAAATTACAACCCTTCCTTCCCCCATCTCTCACCCTTGGCAAAAATAAAACGCCCGGGTTCAACCCCGTTTAATAGTAAAACGCCGGGCTCCTCTGCCAGGAGGTAAACAAACTCTTTCCACTCAGACTGATAAGGACGCTTGTGTGCAAAAGCCAGTAAGCATACCTGATATGTGCCGGCCTTGGCTCCAGGCTAGAGACACTCATGACTTTTTCCAAGACAAGCCCGGGCCTTGTGGATTCAACTCTTCCTCAATTTATGTTGTGATAGTAATGGAAAAGATGGTGAATAAGCACTTAACTGCAAACTTAGCAAATTAGATCCATTCCTCGCAGCTACAGCCTGTCCCAAAAAATGAAAACACACTAACACTAGCCTTACTAAACGTCAGGTCTTTGGCAGGAAAATCCTTTTTAATCAATGATTTTATATCAAACATAATCTAGATTTTATGTTTTTAACTGAACCTGTTAGACCATAACAACAGCGCTGCGTTCTCATCGAGTCAGCTCCCCCTAACTCAGTTTGTATGAGTGAGAAAAGTGAATAAAGGAGGTGGAGTCGCCATTTTGCTTAATGACTCATTCCACTGTACGCAAATATGTTATGGAATTTTGCTTCTTTTGAATATGTTGCTCTTCAATTAGATCTTCCCCTCAAGCAATGTTTCTAAATATCTACAGGCCACCAAATATTGTGCAACCTTCATTTATACTTCACTGAACTGCTGTCTATATCTGTATTAACTTTGATTGTGTAATCATTGCGGGTTTTTAACATCTGTTGACACCCCCAGGACAGGGGACAAAAGAACTGTGTTGTGGTTTGAGAACTATGGACTGACTCAGCATGTGACGGAGCCCACTCACAATAAGGGGCACACGTGGACTTGATTGTCTCAAAGGGTCTGAACATTTCCAAGGTTGTGTGACTGACTTGCTCTCTCTGATCATCCTGGTTTTCTTAACGGCACTATCTCGTGCCCAAAAGTGTCCAAACAAAGATTCAGAAACGTATATCATGAAAACACCAGTGAAACTTTTATTCAGCTTTTCTCCTCCACCCCCCCTCTCTGGGCTATCAGTCAGTGAGCTGTAGCTTGTATCAAGTTCAGGATATGTGTTGTCACAGTGTTCAAGCAAAACTAGTTCCAATATGACAGAATTTCACACGAATCAACCATACAACACCTGGAGGCAATTATTCAACTCTGAAAACCTCGACCTGTTGCCTTGAATTCTACCAACGGGACTTTTCAAAAATGTTTCCAATTGTTTGCCTTTGATCTTCTACAGATTGTGAACACATCTCTTCTTTCAGGTATCTTTCCACAGGCCCTGAAAACTGCAGTATCAAGCCACTTTTAAAAAGAACAACCTAGACAAGTCACTAATGAGCAACTATAGGCCAATATCAACCTCCGTTTTAAGTAAAATCATTGAAAAGTAGTCTTTCAACAACTCAACCATTTCTTGTCACTAAGCAACAGTTTGATACCTTTCAGTCGGGTTTCCGACCACACCACAGCACTGAAACGGCTCTTGTCAAAGTCTTTAATGACATCCACCTTAACACGAAGTGGCAAAATCAATCTTAGTATTACTGTATCTCAGTGCTGCATTGACACGGTCGACCATGACATATTACTAGACCGATTGGAAAACTGGGTAGGACTTTCTGGCTTAGTACTAAACTGGTTTGAATCCTACCAAAGATAGGGATACTTTGGTCAATAGGTAATTATGCATCTGAGCGTACAAATATGACGTGCGGGAGTTCCGCAAGGCTCCATTCTGGGGCCTCTTCTGTTTAACATCTACATGCTTCCACTGGCTCAGATTATGGAGAAAAACAAAATAAGTTACCATAGTTATGCGGATGACACACAAATTTACTAAACCTTATCGCCAGGGGACATAGTCAATACAAAAACTGACTAACTGCATCAAACAAATTACGACTGGATGTGCCAGAACTTTCTGAAATTAAATGAAGGAAAAACTGGTAGTGTTTTTGGAAAAAAAGAGGAACAATTAAAAGTCTGCGCTCAGCTTCAAACAAATGTTAAAAACAACAGACAAAGCCAGAAATCTTGGTGTAGTCATGGACTCAGACCTGAACTTTAACAGCCACATTAAGACAATTACAATCAGCCTCATCACCTAAAGAACATTTCAAGGGTAAAGGACTTATGTGTCAACAGGACTTGGAAAAACTGGTTCATGCTTTCATCTTCAGTAGACTTGACTACTGTAACAGGGTCTTACAGGTCTCCCTAAAAACCAATCAGACAGCTGCAGCTGATTCAGAATGCTAGCTAGAGTCCTCATAAGACCAAGAGACTGGATCACATCACTCCAGTTCTGAAGTCTTTACACTGGCTCGTGTCTCAGAGAATTGATTTCAAAGTACTCTTGCTAGTTTATAAATCCCTTAACGGTTTAGGTCCAAAATACATTTCTGATCTGCTACTACACTATGACCCCCCCAGACCTCACATTACGGGACAGGTCTACTTTCTGTCCCCAGAGTCAGAACAAACAGGGTGAACAGCTTTCAGTTTCTATGCTCCTCATATCTGGAATAAACTCCAGAAACCTGCAGACCGCTGCTACTCTCAGTTCTTTTAAATCAGGCTGAAGACCTTCCTTTTGATGCTGCTTCTTTAAATTAATGCCATTCTTCTTATGCTGCACTGTAACTTTATTCTTGTTTTATGTGTCCTAATGTTTCTATTTGGTTTTTAACTGTCTATTCATGTGTCTTATTATTTTTAATGCTTATACTTTTAACTGTTTGTACTTGTGTTTTATCGTTTTAATGATTTTGTGTAAAGCACTTTGAATGCCCTGTTGCTGAAATGTGCTATACAAATAAAGCTGCCTTGCCTTGCCTGCCTTGCCTTGCCTACAAAAATAATAATGACATCCACTAAAACAAGTATAAAAGAACGCTGTTAAGCCCTTAAAATGCAATTAAAATGCATATAACAATAATAATAATAATATTTATAAGAAATAAGTGATTTTAATTGAGCTTCCTGCCTGACAACGTCAGTGCTCGGGCACTAAATATAAATAGTATGTACATTGTTTACATCTTTGTAGAATTGTGTTGACTACACACATGTACAACAAAGGAATGATCCCTCTGTTGGTGGGCTTTTAACGCACAGTTGATGACCAATGCCAGCAAAGATCACATTGAATCTGAAAAAAAAAAAATGAATCAGTGAGAAGTTATACATTTCATTCATGTGTTACAGAGCTAATGTTATATATATAGTTGCGGTTAAGATTGTGTTACCCAATTAGAGTGCCCTCATGCTCCACCTCCCCAAACAGTGGCATGTCTCTGTCAGGTCTCTGTTAAAAGGAAAGCAGAAAAGTTAATTTTCATCATGTATATACATTGTTAAATTCGACAACTTTTTTTGTTTTTTGACAGCAACTGTAAGAGTGTTTATTTCATTTACTAATACATCCCATTAAAACCTAATACTTACCACTCTCGCGAGGAGAGTCATGGCAATTGCATCCTGTACTGATGATGCCTGTTGACATGTGGGAAATCCACTTCTTCTCCTTTAAAAGTAGCTCTGCAAAATAAGAAAAATGACATTATAGAGTTTTCAAATTAATACCTGTTATTAACAAGGAATCTATATGATGCCTTACAGATCCAAATCATTGTCAGTGAAATACATTTATTTAAGTCATTGGTGTTCTAAAAAACCATTTCTTTCTAACTTTGTAGAACACACTTTCAGGGCAAATAACCCACAGAGGTGTCAGACTGTTAGGATGCTGGACTGTCTCACATCTCCACCTTGAACATTGCATCCCTTTTTCGCATGAATTCCCTGAAGACAACATTAAAAAACGGTATAACATTAATGTTGCAGTGGGCGCTGCAAATTGTAAATATACTGTTTATTCATGTATTTATTTTTTGTGTCCACTGTCATTTCTAATTGAAAGTGGACATCAGACAATAAATGTTAATGTTTAGCAACCCTTACCTTGTTGTTTCCAAACTATTTTGAGGTCCTTTTTGGACTCCCCCAGTGAAAAAGCCACTTATAAGAAAATAAGCAATTCATTTTATCTTGACAAGAACATTTTGCAGATTTATGATCTTTAGAAATAATTTTACCGCTAGTGTCCAGTGGTGATGGTCATTAATAATGCCCACACATGTTGGTAGGCTACTCCAGGGGTTTCATCTAAAATTGAACAAAACAACCGTTGGAATGAAGAGTGCAACTTCATGCAGGATTGCAACCATTCATCTTATTTGTCTGTCTATATTACTCTCTACTGCTTTCTATCAGCTGATTGTGTGTTACCTGTTAATGAAACGTTGTTACAGAGACGTGGTTGCTGAAAAAAAATACTATACTTATATTTGAGAATATTCCAAAAGTTTTTTGTTTATATCATAATTAGTGTTCATTAGAGTACATCCATGATTTTATGATACCAATGCTGACCTTGAGTTCTGGAGTCCCCCTGTTCCAGATGGCAGTCATAGCAAATGAGTCAAAAATGCTGCTTTTTCTGTGTTTTTACTATTATGATACGCACCATTACTGCCAGATGTGCATTGATTATCTGTGAGAATTAAACTATAATATTGTGTTTTTGAAGAAAATGTGTTAGAGCTCTATAGGTGACATACAAATTCCTATACATATCATTTATCATATCATATCTCAGCTACAGCTTCATTATATTGTGCTGCTGATGTTCAGAAAGTGGAGCTGCTGGCTGCTGGGTGGCTGCAACTGGTGGAGATGTGGTCTGCTGGTGGCGGCAGAAAGTGGAGCTGCTGGCTGCTGGGTGCTGCGGCTGTGAAGATGTGGTCTGCTGGGTGGCTGCAGACATGGACTGCTGGCTGCTGGGTGGCTGCGGCTGTGGAGATGTGGTCTGCTGGGTGGCTGTGCCAGTGGGGCTGCACCCTGCTGGGGAGCTGTAGTAGCTTCTATTGGGCGTTGCGTTTGTTTTTATCACCCCAGTGTGGCACTCTAGGTTTCCTTAATATGATGTTTTAAGATGGTCGACTTATTTTTCGCAAGAGTGCTCCATTTTCGTCCTGCGGTCAGCACTTTATGTTCGATTGCCATTATATATGGCTTACAAAATTTGCCTCCAAATTTCCCACCCTTCCTTTGTTGGCTCTAATATTTTGCCTTAAAACGCTGTCCCCAACTTTGAAGATTGGAGTTTTCTCAGTAGGTTTCCCTTTTTTTTTCTCTTTTTTTTTCCGTGTCCCTTGGACAGGTTTTGTCAAACAACTCCATTAAGTGTGTTGTTGTTGTAGGTCTGGGCCATCTTCCTGCCCCACAACATCCCCACAGTGCTTCAAGCTATAACCAAAATTACATTTCCATACAAAGGTGTGTTTATGCATGTCTGTTGATTTACACATCTAGAGCGATAAAATCAAAAAAGGATTGAAAAATGAAATATATGAGAAACCAACCATGTAATGCTCGGACTTCTGATAATATCGAGCCTCTCTGCCGAACATCAGATAATAGGGCAAATGTTGTTGTTGTTTTTTGTTTCTGAGACCGAACATACAGCATCCGATAATCGTCCCAAGTATCTGGATGCTGACCCACCATTTGCTCAGGGCTCTAAGAATGAGACAATTTCAAAACATTATATTTATGACATATCATCATGATATTTGTTACTGGGATCTTCTTTTTTGTATTATATATTTCTCTGATGCCTTTCAGTGTTGATATTCCATAGAAGACTATATGTAAAGTATAAAATCTTAATGTAGTAAAACAAAGAACTCACCTCTGAATTGTGCCGTTCATCCCTCGACCAAACCATTATTGTGGATGATAGGTGAGCAGAGGCTCCTTTTGATGTCAAAATATCACAAACTGTTTGTTGATCAAACATAAGCCAATCATATGAAGAAATACCTTATTACACA
Source organism: Etheostoma spectabile (assembly GCF_008692095.1). Taxonomy (NCBI): domain Eukaryota; kingdom Metazoa; phylum Chordata; class Actinopteri; order Perciformes; family Percidae; genus Etheostoma; species Etheostoma spectabile. The sequence continues at coordinate 740,390 of NW_022605598.1, read as the reverse complement.
TTCAGTGGACTCCATCAATTCCAGAAAGCATAAGGATTTCACAACAACATTTTGTAAAATAACAGTTGTAATCAACAACTGTACACAATTTTTGGCTATGACTGAAGTAGGCTACTTACAGAATTGACAAATTCTTGCCCGGTCATTAGAAATCCTTTTGGGCGCTTCAACTATGGACAAATTTTACAATGCAAGAAGTACCTACTTTGCTGACTTTGACTTGAGAGGGTAACCTGTGGCCTTTAGTAAAGTAGTCAATCATGACACAAATATATGATGTCCATTATGAGTTGTGGACAATTTTCCGACCAGGTCCACCCCAGCAACTCAAATGGTTGTGTGACCTGAAGGTTTTGACAAACAAAATATTCACATTACATTTTATTTCAGACGTCATTTCTATTTTCTCAAGCACTACAAGAGAGAGCAGGTGGAACAAAAAGCAGAAGACAGAAGGCACAAGAAGGGAAGAATAAATATTACTCACTGACATTTAAAATAAATGGGTTGCTAGAGAGAAAAAAACAGCATAACTAATCTAGCTTAGGACAGATCAAAAGAAGTCTGTCTGCTTTGCAGGTAACTCCGAAGTTAAAAAAATTTTTTTTTAGTAAACTGGTTCATGTAACCCAACTTGTACAACCAATTGTCTAACGTCACACAACAATATGGGACCTTGTGAAGCTTTTTAATCATTCAAGTTTTTGTTTGGGTCATAGTGTTGGTGGTGTGAAATTCAAAGTCAGAAATATCCAACTTCTGAGTTGTCTGTAAGCGCATAAATCAACTAGTATAACTATCTGAAAACACCAAGTGATGGGATATTTATTTTGCTAAACATTTATTAAATGTTTTAAAAATATTATTTACTACATTTTAAAAGACTTTAAAAGGCTTTAAAGGCCTAACCTTAGTGGGTGTACTCCGTTGGCTTTTTTATTGTAATTGTAGCTGCCTGGCATGCAGCGCAGTGGAAACCTCAAAATTACAAACATAACATAGTTTAAATAATAGGAAACGTTTTTAGAAATAATTCTAAATATATAGAAAAAACACCAATGAAATGACAAGCTTTGTTAAAATTCATATGGTGAATTTGTATTACTGACTTACCCACTTTTGATATCAACTGACATCCCAGGCCAGTAAAATCTGCGGGATATGCCTCCTTTGTTTTGTCTGGCCACAGTGTGCCCCAATAGGGCTGGCATGAAAGTCTTGAAATGTGGTCTGCCTTACCACACCACAGACCACTTTTGTTTTGACTGTTCTGAAGTCCCTTTATAACATTTGTAGTACAGCTCGTCGCCTAAATGTCAACAAAAACATGCTTACAATAGATTTACGATAAAAACACCTATACACCTGTAGCACGTGGTATCTCCATGGTAATATGCAATTATTTGCACATGCAAATATAAATCAAACTTTAAAAAAATAGACCTATAGAAAATATCCCACACATGATTTCTTGCAATGCAAATGTAAGTGATATGGTTAAACATGTTTCATCACCAACAAAATATGTAACCTAAACTTTTTTTGGCAATAAATCTGATTAGCCACAATGCTTTAAGCTTTAACCAGTGTCCTAATAATGGGGTAATGGAGTCGAGTAGGCTTGTAGGCCTTCACCACTGTTATTACAACATTAAACGGCCCAGACTCGTTAACTAGCGGGGTAATGTCAAAAAAGTTTCAAAGTCAAACAAATTTCTAATAACCTACCTTCCCATCATAAAGGCCCGCTTTCTTCTAAGAAGCAACTTTTCTGTCTTAGACATTTGTGGGATACTGGCGTTTCACCTTGTAAGTAACTATCCTTCGTATTCTTAGTATCCATTTTGAACGATGTCTAATGATGACGTTAGTTTCTTGACTCGTATCACCTAGCCTCTGACTAAGACGTCAGGTAACTTGACATGGGGAATTGTAATTTTTTGGGTTTTTTAAACCACTGCGCGTTTCTTTTCTAATTATGAAAATGAATATAGCCTAAAAAAATCAAAGCATCAACTTGGCCACAATGGTATATAAAAACACAGAAATAACATAATGGTAAGGACCTGTAGGGATATTTTGATTTTATATTGGGTCAGGACCCAAATTGTCTACTTGTCACTAGTATGGTTTGGAGTGATGTCTATTTGTAGGACCTTTCAGCAGGTTTTTGTACTGTTTAAACGGAGTAAACTGATAGTTTTGGATCACATTAAATAGCTACACCCGCAACGTTCATGTGGATGTATAAAGTCCGTTGGAGCTTAATTAACACATGGATTATTGCACGTTCATTTGAAAAAACATTAAACCAATAAATGTTCATCAAAAAGCATCAAGGACTTTGTTTGTTTCAAGTTTGCATATCAGCACCTCGGGGGTGGTTTAAGTTGTTCAGCTTAGCCATTATCAGACCCTTTGCATGTTAGGGGTGGGATACACAAAATATCAGGTGAAAAACAGCCTGATTTTGGGGTACCCACTATGTAACTTTTGCTAGACAACAACGGACCCTCCAGTCTGTCAGGTTGTTTGTGTCCTGGTTAACACACAAAAAACACAATGATAACAGGACAGACCCTTGCATGTCAGGGGGTGGATACACAAAAATCAGGTGAAAAACAGCCTGATTTTGGGTACCCCCTATGTAACTTTGCTAGACAACAGCAGACCTCTCCAAATTTGTCAGGTTGTTTATGTGACCTATTAAACACACAAAATAACACCGATGACAGGACAGACACACTATCAGGTGAAAACGGTCTGAATATTTGAGTACCTCCATGTAACCCATATGGGACAGGTGAAAAAGTAAGAGTAAGTAGCAAAGTAAGGAATCATGTCTGAACTATCAGATCAAAGTGGTTGTGTGACATAACTGCTAGCTGCTTACGTAGCTGCTGTTGTAATTTATTAATGTTTGCTGGTCTTATGTGTGTATGCAGACAAAGTTTGTTGTCATACCATCAGTTGGATGCCAGGCTGTGTGCAGCCTTTTTTGTAAAATGCTACATGTGTCATACATGTTCGCAGCCAGTTTTATGTTATTTTTCTTATTCACTTGGACAGTTTGATCCTTCACATGAGTATGTGGGTTTTCATGAGCTGACAAATTTAAAAGGATTTATGTTAGAGCAACAAGCAAACATATGTTTTCTATGCAACTGTAATTTTCACTTAAATAAGTTTAATAAATAATGGATTTTTAACATAAGGAGTAGTTACATTTATTTACATCACATTCGATTACATTAGTTACATTTATAGTTCCATCTGGCCCTTTGAGGACGCCATTATGCTGAGTGGCCCTGCGTTAAAATGAGTTTGACACCCCTGGTCTAATGCATTATATTGACTCATTTTACGGTGAAGCACGTGATTTTTATCTGTGAAAGGTGCTCTACAAATAAATCTTACTTACTAACTTACTTACTACTGTTCCTCAGCAGGTTTACCTCTGTAACTACTTACTATTTTGGTTTGATCTTCTATTTTCCATTGTATTGTTTCTTTGATTATTCATCTTCTACATGTGAATATGTAAAAACTTATTCACCATTCAAAATCCTTTAAAAGTACTGTTGATTTTTACTCGATTTAGGGATGGACTGAGAAAACTTGGTGTGCTGGATAAAATCAAAGCTCACCCGGAGAGTTTTTGCCCCCTTCTCTGCTGGCTCCTACAACCTTGACAGACGACCTTGTGAACCCTCTTTACCATCCGCCTTTCTCCAGCTGGCAGCAATTAAAAGGCATTCGAAGAAGTTGTGTGGCCTTTCTGGAGAGTACTCCTCAGATGCAGAAGGTTTTATTGTAATGTAAATGAACTGAAAAACTACTTATTTGAAATTGCACTGCATCTTACCATTGTCTACAGTTTAGAGTAGTGAGGTGTGTAGTGTTTTAATCTAATATCGATGTATTTCTTTATATAGAAGCAGAAGAAACACAGAAGCTACGGATGATTCTCGCGCTTTGCCACTGGAGCCAATATTGTTCCACCAATTGGCTTCTCTCCACAGCCTTCAATGAATTTCTTCACCAAGAGCATGATCCAGGAACTACTTCTAAACTACCCATTGCATTAATTGTCTGAGTTACCACTGCACACTTGTTACAAAGACTTTCAGGAAAACATCGACTTTGCGTTGGGCAATACCCATGGATTTGGCATGGCTTAATAGCATGCAGAGCGGCCTGTTCTCAGTATTCTGTTGAAAGGTCGAGCTCACCCAGATACTGTAGATAGATACAGATACATGAAGCAGAACTGAAATGATTCAACAAACATTCATGACCGTATATATTTGGTGGCCCATCATTCCACAATTGAGAGTTTTGTGTGCAAAAAATATACTGTTTTATCTTTTTTTAAAGGAAGGTTCATAGGAAGTACAGTTCAGATTGTCAGAGTTCAATGAAGGTAAAATAATATTTAATGCAAAATCTATTGTGGAGTTAGCTAAACATTAAACATTAATCAAACACTTGTTGCAGCAAGTATTTTCGAGCTTCAAGAGTTCAATCTACTGTTGGGAAACTGGATAAAGTGTACAAGCATCCTATAGATGACACACTTGCTGACCTCACTTGTCTAATAACATTAAATTTGATATGGTGCACTGGGTAAGGAAGTGCTTACTAAAACGATCTACACACTGGCATTAGGTTGACAGATTGTAATTTAGACATTATTACTGACAAAATAATGTGATTCCCTATTGTGATGCCCTAGCGGGAGCACTGTGAGAGTCTGTTTTTCGACTTCTCCAGTGCTTTTAACACCATCCAGCCGCTCCTCAGAGTGAAGATGGAGAGTGCCGGAGTGGACCAACATCTGCTGCATGGACTACGACTACCTCCCAACAGACCACAGTATGTGAGGCTCCTCACTGTGTGTCTGACGTGGTGCACTGCAGCACAGGTCCCCTCAGGGTACGTGCTCTCCCCCTTCCTTTTCACCCTCTACACCTCGGACTTCACACACACACCACCCACTGCCACATCCAGAAGTACTCTCTCCGATGACACAGCCGTTGTTGGTTGTGTCTCTGAGGGGAAAATCTGGAATACAGGTCGGTTATCAAGGACTTTGTCAGCTGGTGTGAGCTCAACCAGCTTCACTTAACCCAGCAAGACAAAGGAGATGATAGTCGACTTCAGGAGGAAACATCCCTTTCTCACCGGTGAGCATCCAGGGATCGGACATTGATGTAGTGGAGAGCTACAATCCTGGGTGTTCACCTAAACATAAACGGAACTGGACTGATAACACCCATGCACTCTACAAGAAGGGCCGAGTGGCCTCCATCTGCTGAGGAGACTCAGGTCCTTTGGAGGTGCAGGACTCTCCCAGGACATTCTATGACTCTGTGGTGGCCTCTGCCATCCTCTATGCTGTGGTCTGCTGGAGGGGGGGCACTCGGTCCGGGACAGGAGCAGACTCAATAGACTGATCAGGAGAGCGAGCTCTGTCCTGGACTGTCCTCTGGACCCATAGAGAAAGTAGGGGGGGAGGATGTTAGCCAAGCTGACATCCATCATGGACAACACCTCGCACCCCCTACATGACACTGTGGGTCCCTGAGCAGCTCCTTCACGCAGACTGATCCACCCACGGTGTAAGAAGGAGGGGTACCCAGTCCTCATCCCGGCCGCTGTCAGACTGTACAACGCCTGCACTACTTGATAGTGTTGTAGTTTTGTTCCGTTTTTTCTCCCATCTACATCACACACTTTCTGTTTATCTTAATATTGGTATTTATATTATTTTATTACAAGTACTTACTTTTCAATTTTATGGTCTCAGGTAATATAATTAAAATTATGCTACCGACTCTTGCTTCTTTGCTCTAATTACACATTCAACTTAATTTTAACGTCACCTTACACCGCAATATTGTTTCTCTTATCATGGCAACCGCCTTAAAATTCCTTTTGTTTGAACGCCATTTTACTTACTCAGTCTACCATATTTTCATTGTCTATTGCTTGCCTGTATTTCTTGCCTGTATTTCTTGCCTTGTATTTCTTTCGTGGTTACTTGTTTGTGTGTTTTTGTTTTTTGCTGTTATTGAAAAATGCTGCTACTGTCACGACAACATTTCCCCGTCGTGGGATGAATAAAGTATAATCTAATCTAATCTAATCTATACTTGTTGACTCTTGTTCTTTGACTAATAAAATCTGTTTCTCTTGATTTACATTTCTGCAGATTCCTAATTTATTATTGTTGATAGATTTTGTTTATTCCGTTCAACAATGGACACATGTTAAGACAAGTCAGATTTTAATTACATTTATTGAGATGTCTACATCCAGAAGCATGAAATAATTTGGTTTTCACAGTGTTTCACGTTTCACCTTTTCAGTAAATTTGTTTTGAACATATAAGCATGATACCATGACCTTAAAACTATAACAGTATCTTTAAATAAAGTGTTCTGTCACATAGGCAGTGAAAGGCAGTTTTGCTTTATATTACACAACTACAGTAAGTAAATATAGAATATAGAAATATAAGAATGTGCTTCTATTGATGTGAACACCAATCACTTGACGTCTTTGTCAAGTTATGCAGTATAGCTCCTGGACGGGTTTGGTTTCTCTTTTGAGACTGCATTTCGATTACAATATTAGGAATTCCTCTCAAGAAATTACACAAGGTTGCAAAATAAATCTATACCATGATTTCCATCATCTTCAAATGGATCAAAAGTCTGCTGAAGTGTCTCCATTATTGTGTCGCTGATAGTAATGTTCACTGATGGAACAACAACAACATTGTTTGTAACTGTGAGAGTGGTCTGTCATCAATAGTAAAGTCACTGTCTATGTCATAAACACCATTCATACTAGGGTTATGCATTCCAACATTATTCACTATGCCCCTTTGCCACAGCTG
>NW_022605598.1:733328-733476 GCF_008692095.1 Etheostoma spectabile | reverse complement strand
TTGCCCCCCTTGTGTTGAGAGACCATGGTTGTTCCACTGGTTCTGAAATTCAGTCGCAGCCCTTTGAATTCGGGGCAAATAAATATAATGAAGACAAAATAAATGGATTTCATTAAGTGAATTTAATACATTATTCTGTTCCATAAAG
>NW_022605598.1:733075-733318 GCF_008692095.1 Etheostoma spectabile | reverse complement strand
AAAGATTAACAAAATGAAATGACACTACTCGATTTAGCTCTGCCCATAATCTCTCAATTCTTTGGTTATGGACTGATCTGCCAGTGATAACACTATGCCGGTTTAACCCTCTCCTGTAAAGCATGAAACGAGCAACACCAGTGTTTTCCATACCATGGTCACATCTCACCTTGGTTCTGAACACCAGTAATGAAAAGTGATAAAACATTAGAGGCCCTGTTGTTGTCTAGACAAGCAAGATAA
>NW_022605598.1:732694-733065 GCF_008692095.1 Etheostoma spectabile | reverse complement strand
GACTAAAACCATCTACACAGCCGTGGAACACCATCTTCCATCTCACAAGTTTGTGGTTTCCATCAATGTGCCTAAGGAAATTAGGAAAGGGGGGGATACATTGTAAATCGTGCATCAACAATTGTTAAAAAATGTTAAATTATGTTTTGCTTTGGATACTCAATTTAGCAGGAGTCATTCCACAGAATGTCAATTTTAGATTCTCAAATGCATTGGACCTCCCAATAGTCCTACTCCAAAATCTTATGTTTCTGAAGTTGGAGATACATTTAATCACTTGGTTACTTTTCAGAGGGTTAGGTTGAAATTTGTAATACACACCCAAAAAATCCCCAGTTTGTTTCCCTAAAACATCATCACTGAGATTTCAG
>NW_022605598.1:731110-732684 GCF_008692095.1 Etheostoma spectabile | reverse complement strand
TCACACCACATAGAATTAATAGAATTGCATGTATTACTTTTGCTGAGTGTTTTACAGTGATCAAATTAAAATAATTTAAAAATAAATATTCTTTTCCCTAAACAGTTTTATTTGGGCTGAAAGTTAACCAAATTTGGATTCTGTGTAGATAAATAAAATTTAAACTAGTCTTAACTTTGAAGAAATACACTCTATACATTGCTAATGTGGTAAATGACTATTCCTAGCTGCAAATGTTGGTTTTGGTGCAATATCTACATAGGTGTATAGAGGCCATTCCAGCAACTATCACTCCAGTGTTCTAATGGTACAATGTGTTTGCTCATGGCTCAGAAGGCTAATGATGATTAGAAACCTGTGCAATCATGTTCACACATCTGAAAACAGTTTGGTCGTTACAGAAATACAAAACTGACCTCCTTTGAGCAGATGAGTTTCTGGGCATCACAATTTGTGGGGTCAATTAAATGCTCAAAATGGCCAGAAAAAGAGAACTTTCATCTGAAACTCGAAGTCTATTCTTGTCCTTAGAAATGAAGGCTATTCCATGCGAGACATTGCTAAGAAATTGAAGATTTCTACAACGGTGTGTACTACTCCTCTCAGAGGACCGCCAAAACAGGCTCTAACCAGAGGGAAAGAAGTGGGAGGCGCGTTGCACAAACTGAGCAAGAAGATAAGTAAATTAGAGTCTCTAGTTTGAGAAACAGCGCTCACAGGTCCCCCAATGGCTCTCATTAAATAGTACCCGCAAACACCAGTGTCAACATCAGAGTAAAGATTCGGGCTTCAGGGCAGAGTGGCAAAAGAAAAAGCCATATCTGAGACTGGCCAATAAAAGAAAAAGATTAAGATGGGCAAAAAGACACAGACTTGGCAGAGGGAGACTGGAAAAAAGTGTTGTGTGGACGGATGAATCCAAGTTTGAGGTGTTGGATCACAAAGAAGAACGTTTGTGAGATGCAGAACAAATGAAAAGATGCTGGAAGAATGCTTGACGCCATCTGTTAAGCATGGTGGAGGTAATATGATGGTCTGGGGTTGCTTTGGTGCTGGTAAGGTGGGAGATTTGTACAGGGTGTAAAAGGGATTCTGAATAAGGAAGGCTATCACTCCATTTTGCACACCCTGCCATACTCAGTGGACAGCGCTTGATGGAGCAATTTCATCCTACAACAGGACAATGACCCTAAACACACCTCCAAATTGTGCAAGAACTATTTAGAGCAGAAGCAGGCAGCTGGTATTCTATCGGTAATGGAGTGGCCAGCGCAGTCACCAGATCTGAACCCATTGAGCTGTTGTGGGAGCAGCTTGACCGTATGGTACGCAAGAAGTGCCCATCCAACCAATCCAACTGTGGGAGCTGCTTCTGGAAGCGTGGGGTGCAATTTCTCCAGATACCTCACAAATAACAGCTAGAATGCAAAAGGTCGCAAATGCGGTAATTGCTGCAAATGGAGGATTCTTTGACGAAAGCAAAGTTTGATGTAAAAAAAATCTAATCAAATTGTGGCCAAATACAAATCATTATTTCTAACCTTGTCAATGTCTTGACTCTATTTTCTATTCAT
>NW_022605598.1:730925-731077 GCF_008692095.1 Etheostoma spectabile | reverse complement strand
TTCAGGAAAACACAAAATTGTTTGGGTGACCCCAAACTTTTGAACGGTAGTGTATGTTAAAGTGACAACATAAGTTTGTGGCTGAGATACTACCTATGTGAGAAAAAGGTTTATACATGTGAGAATGAAAATAGGTATATGTAATAAATAGA
>NW_022605598.1:730709-730906 GCF_008692095.1 Etheostoma spectabile | reverse complement strand
AAGAATATATGTGCATGAAGGTGTAAATATATGTATGTGAGAGTGAAAATGCATGTATATGAAAATAGAATATATGTATGTGAAAATACACTCACCGGCCACTTTATTAGGTACACCTGTCCAACTGCTCGTTAAAAATGCACGAGTTTGGCCGCCGTGGGAGTGGCTGGCTCTGCTTAGAAATTAAGTGTTAACGC
>NW_022605598.1:724173-729692 GCF_008692095.1 Etheostoma spectabile | reverse complement strand
TTGTTGAATCTATGCCACGAAGAATTGAGGCAGTTCTGAAGGCAAAAGGGGGTCCAAAGAAGAATGTATGTATGTGAAAGTGAAAATCTATGTATGTGAAAATAGAATGTATATATGTGAGAGTGAAAATATATGTATGTGAAAGGAGAATGTATGTATGTCAGAGTACAAGAATGTATAATGTCTTATACGGCCCCACAAGAATGTATAATGTCTTATACGGCCCCTCATACAAAACACTAGCTTAAACACATAGTACAACCACATGAACAGCCTCCTGCCAGTCAAACCTGTTTTTCCCTTAAACTAAACCACTGATATCGCACACTTAAGGGTGTGTTGCAGTACTAATACACCTGTAGTATTATCATTAATGGCACATGAAACAATATATACTACTTGTTAGTCAAAAACAACTACCGCACAAAAGAATTCACTTACTACAGTCAAAAACAGATTCCCGCAATTAACTTCAAAACGGCACGTTGTCAAGAAGAAATGTGTTTGAAGGTCTGGCAGGCATTGCGTGCTGTACATGCTGACAAAATTTGACTTGGTACTTGGAAATCGTTGTTTCATCCGTCACATGTTCCAACTGTCCTGACTCTCCCCTAAACGCGGTCTTTTGATTGATGCGCTTTTCATTGCATTGAGCTGTACGTTAATAATTAATCTCAATTTAGTTTTACAGACAAGAATGACATTTAATTAAGATTAACATCATTCATTCATGTAATTTAAGCAAACTCCTAATTTGCTAATCAAACAAGCCGTAGTTTATTTTTGGAGTGTATGTTTCCTGTGAACAGCAGCATCAGCAGTAGTAGTATGTTCACTGTGTATAGCAGCACTAGTAGTAGTATGTTCCCTGTGTATAGGAGCAGTAGTAGTAGTATGTTCCCTGTGTATAGCAGCAGTAGTAGTATTTCCTTGTATAGCAGCAGTAGTAGTAGTATGTTCCCTGTATATAGAAGCAGTAGTGGTAGTATTTCCCTGTGTATAGGAGCAGTAGTGTATATGTTCCTGGTATAGCAGCAGTAGTCAAGTATGGTTCACCTGTGGTTATCAGACAGTAGTAGTCAGTTCTGGTCTGCAGAACCAAAATGCATCTTTAGTATTGTCCAAATTATGCACAATAGTAGTTTGACTGAACAACGTCAGCTAACGTTATTAACAATAGGCTCACAGTCCCTGCCCTCCTCTGAGTGACCTTGGATTTTGGAAGTAATTCCCATTCATTTCTCCCTTGATCTGGAAATTCTGTATACAAGAGTTTAGACCATGCCTAGGCTAATCAGCTACACCGTGACGCTCATGAGCATATCAATGTTTGAGTGAAAAAATACGAAAGAAAATCCCAAAAAGTCACAAAGGTTCAAGACTGTGTACATATTTTCATATCGAGCAAAGGAACTACTCATCCCATAAACATCACACCACTGATTAAGGGGCCTAACGTTTGTTCGTAACAGCTATTTGGCTAACCATAGCTTAACAGCATGTAACAACTTTAAAGACCCTTCTGGAGATTGTTTCCAGATGTTCTAAGGCTAGTTCTGACCCAGATGCAAGATTTCACACAGATATGTCAAGCAGTCTTAAAGGTTTTAGTTGGGATGAGCGAGTACAGCATTATCTGTATCTGTCTGTTTACCACCATGAATTATCTGTATCCGTATCTGTACTGGACTGGGCGGGCCTAACCCGGAGTGTCATTTAACCCGGAAGTGGGTCTGGTGGCTTGAAATGGGTGGGGCTTTAACCGGTATTTATTTTAAGCATGCAATTGATATGGGTGATTATAAATTGTTATATTTATTGCTGATTAGAAACTATTTCCATGACAGCATGTCAGCATTGATCTCAGATCATTGGTGTTGTCATGGTAACAACAAACTATATAGGCCTACAGTATATAACAAGTTTTTGCAACAATAATCACAATGTGGTTTGCAATTATTATAAATGTAATGAACAAGATTTTTCAATACTCACACATCTAACTTTATTTTTTACTTTTATTTTTCTATGATCAGTGTGATCATTTTATTTATTTTTGGTTCTTTTTTATTTCACACCAGGTCTCTGTGAGTGTGTGTGTCTGTGAGTGAGTAAAGATACAGAGAGCGAGAGAGAGAGAGAGAACAAGAGAGAGATGGGGAAGGGGGGTTGGAATTTGTTGTGTACCTTAATTTGTAATATTTCATTTATACCGCAACTTGCCTTTTTATTTTTTTTATAAACACAGCAAAAGTTTTCAGACACTCCAAAAAACTGGTTAGAGCCAGCGCAGTTTTAAAAAAAAACTCGACGGCAGAGATGCAACGCGGTCCATTCTACCAGCACTATGTCTGAACACTCCCACGGTTCCCAGGTTCTCCTGGTTACTATGTAATAGTTCAAACCGAAGTATAAATCAACCTGAAGCTGAAGAAACCTACAATGTTACGGGAAAGCCCCACTGACCTGACGGTTGAGAGCTGTTTCACTTTCTCTGTGTCCTGTGCGCGAGTGAGCGGAACGCACACAGCCACCACAGAATCTGTGTGTGTAGGGAAGGCGCTGGGCGAGTCTCTATCACTTGAATAGTGTAGGTGGGTAGAGGCGCTGGGACGAGTCTATCACATAATAGTCGGTAGGGGCGCTGTACTAGCCTAACATAAAAGGGTAAGGGAGATGCCTCTGACTACACTGTGACTAGCCTATCACAGACTCAGAGACATATTCAATGAGACTTTCATTGAATCCGAGACCGATATTGACTCCTTACTTGTATAATACTTGTACTCGGCAAAAGTTCTTTATCCGTACCGGGTCGTACTGTTTCAGCCGCAGTTACGGCGGCTCATTCCTAGTTTTAATGACAAAGTGTAGCTTAGAGAGAATGTGGTTGTGTCGGGTGGGGAGCTCCTGGCTGGTCGAGTTCTGAGTGAACACAGGGAGAATCCAATAGTTACCTGACTCAGCCGACAGGCAGGGATTACAAGTTTTTGCCCCAGAAGTGGAGATTAGGTTGAATGGGGAGACTGAAGCAAGCAGGCCAGCGGAGAAGGCAGCAGGTCTGCGCGGTTAACAGAAGAAAGCACCAGGTAAGTGATAGGTTGATATTTATGTGGTGTAAAAGTTAAAATGCAGTAACCATTCAGCAGGGAGTTTTTAGGGCAGAGTCGCCATTAACTGGACACTAGGTTGTCAGTAATAGATCAGTAATTGTAAGCTAGAGAGTGTCTCATCAAATAAGGAGTTGTGTGAAAGTTACACTCGGTTTTCACATAAGAGAGATTAACTATCCACTGGAAACGAGTTCTTCTGATTTCAGTTCACTCTTATGTGCTGACATTCGTAGAGTGTACAGAGTCTTACTTGACTCGTGCTCTTTAAGTCTTTATCATACCTCTACTGATCCAACACCCTTTACCATGTATGCATGAGCCAAACACACAGACAAAACTGGAGTGCAACTAGAACTCAGTGCCAAGTTATTACATGGGTATAATTAACAAACTGGCATCGAAGAGTTGATCAGCCCGGGTTTTTAAGTATTGCTGATTGAATCTTGCCCCTTGACTACTTACCTGGTCCATGCCCCTTGACCACATTCCTCTGAACTCACCTCCAGCTCTCCAAGTAGGAAACAAACCGCACCACACAGAACAGGGAAAAAAAACTCAGGGAGGAGAGAGTGCGAACCGATCAAGATATATGGAGAATAAAAAACTTCTACTTCTTAAAATCGATTGGCTGTGGTTCTAGTTCTCTGCGTCAGTTGGGGTCCCCCTTTAATAGCTTAACTCTAACAAAGCGACACCATTCACAAATAAGCACCTCTTCTCGCTTCGCCCCAGCTAGAAGGGTTGTCTGGTGAGACACAGTAACCCTAAGTTCTCATTCATAGCATTTGTTTCGATGTCCAACATGGATAAGGAATACTCCCCGTATTGCTAGACAAGCTTTCTCAGCACACACGTGCACTCAGGTAGCAATGCTCTGTCCAGTGGATAGACCCTGCTCAGCACTGCACTTGCCACGCTCGCGCAGAGAACGTCAAGTCCATAAAACTAACAAAAGTAAGACTAACACCACATGCCCTCTACACAAAGTTTTTTTGTTTAATTCATCTACATTAGTTTGGTTTGACGCATCATTGAACCAATTCAAGCTGATATGAGATTCCATTCTGTTGTCATTTTGATATTGTACTCCAGTGAGTTTGCATTTTAATTGCTATAACGAATTGTTTAACTATCACTTTGATGTTAAAACATTTTATTTGGGTGATTTCTTTTCTGTTGACTTTTTTGTGGTTTTTAAGACAGGTGTTTGTTGTGTAACACCAGACAGAGTTTATTAGCTTAAACCCTAACAATTTAATATTTGCTGCGTTATTGAGTCCTGAGCTTGTCAACAGGACTCAACAGGAAATATATAACATAATAGAGTGATCACAGCATTATGAGTTTTAAACTACTCTAAGAAAAAATTCTTCTTGATTTGGGCAAAAACATAACCCTTAAGGTTACTTGGGCCTAAGAGACATTTCCAAAAAAAGTGTTTTCTTTTAGAACATTTGTATGGATTTTATAGTGTTAAACCAGCAAGAAAATAGCTGTTTTTAATAATGTTAAGGATGTTCACTAATGAGAATTGTAACACAGAAAATCTTCTCTGAAGTTCTGTTTGTGCACACGTGCCTCTCGATTTTTGGGTCCCATCTCGCCCTCCTCCAGCTGCAGGACTGGTGACAAACTGTTCGTCAGAAGACTGACAACAACAATAACAACCACCCCAGCACCTCAGACCACAGGCACGCTGATACCAAGTAGAGGTTCCTTGGTCTGGCTGCGGTTCTCGGCCTGGATAACAATGATATTTCCCAGGGCCTGACCATCTGGTGGTGACCTCACTTATCTGGAGATGAGCTGTGCCGGACCGGAGAGTGGGCGGCGGTGTCCACATGTCCCTTGCGGCGGTAGCATCTCTTTGTGTGACTGATATCTTAGGGTAGAGTGCTCAGTTTAAAAATCCTCATAAGTAATTCTAAAATATTAGTTTTATTAGTCACGACAAAGCTCATGCCATCATAATAGTGAGCCGAGTACCGGCTGAAACGTAGTATCCGGACGGACTAAAGCACTTGTGCCAGTACAGTATTTAAACGGTATGTCAGTCAATATCTCTGGGGAGCCGTTGTAAGCGGCTCGTGCTGAAACCAGCAACATTTTGTCACATTTAGCTTGCAAATAATGTTTTCAAAACCTGTATGAATTTTGGGGTCTTTCTTTCCTTGCACTGTACAACAATATTGTCAACTTGGAAATAATTTAAATATTAAACAATATTACCTGTTACAGTTAACTATGTTAAATGTAATCTACAGTATAGCTAAATCTAACATGTTAAATCTAAATCTCAATAAATTAATATTAGATTAAATCTCAATTAATCTAAATAGTTAAATCTAAAATTAAATCAATGTAAATTTAATCATCTAAAATCTCAATAACATCTAAATGTTCAAT
>NW_022605598.1:720333-724148 GCF_008692095.1 Etheostoma spectabile | reverse complement strand
GTCGTGTTAATAATAATATTCAAATTTAGGTTTACAGACCAAGAATGACATTAAGTCAGATTAAACCATCATCATCATATGTCGTATTTGAAGCATAATCCTAATTTGCTAATCAAACAAGCCGTAGTTATTTTTGGAGTGTATGTTTCCTGTGAACAGACACGCATCGAGCAGTAGTAGTATTTCACTGTGTATAGCAGCACTATTAGTAGTATGTTCCCGTGTATAGGGCAGGTAGTCGTAGTATGTTCCCTGTGATAGCAGCAGTAGTATAGTATGTTCCCTGGTATAGCCGCAGTAGTAGTAGTATGTTTCCTGGTATAGAGCAGTAGTAGTAGTATGTGTCCCTGTGTATAGGAGCAGTAGTAGTAGTATGTTCCCTGTGTATAGCAGCAGTAGTAGTATGTTCCCTGTGTATAGCAGCAGTAGTAGTATGTTCACTGTCTGCAGAACAAAATGCATCTTAGTATTAGTCCAAATTATGCACAATAAGTAGTTTGACTGAACAACGTCAGCTAACGTTATTAGACAATAGAGCTCAACAGTCCTGCCCCTCCTCTGAGTGACCTTGGATTTTGGAAGTAAATTTCCCATTCATTTCTCCCATTGACATCTGGAAAATTCTGTATACAAAGAGTTTTAGACCATGCCTTAGGCTAATCAGCTACAACGTGACTCATGAGCATATAACATAATTTTTGAGTGAAAAAATACGAAAAGAAAATCCCAAAAAAGTCAAAAGGTTCAAGACTGTGTACATATTTTCTATATCGAGCAAAGGAACTACTCATCCCATAAACCATCACACACCACTGAATTAAGGGAGCTAACGTTTGTTCAGCTAACAGCTAATTTGGCTAACCGCTAGCTTAAACAGCATGTAACAACTTTAAAAGACCCTTTCTGGGAGATTGTTCCAGATGTTATAAGGGCTAGTTCTGACCCAGAATGCAGAGATTTCACACAGAATATGTAAAGCAGTCTTTAAAGGTTTTAATTAGGGATGAGCGAGTACAGCATTATCTGTATCTGTATCTGTTTACCACATGAATAATTGCAACCACATGGTTGGATTTATTGTTGCAAATTGTATATACGTAGGCCATATAGTTTGTTGTTACAGACAACACCAATGATCTGAAAGTCAATGCTGAGCTGCTCAGGAAATGTTTTAATCAGCAATTAAATATAACAATTTTAATCAACCATATCAATGTGCATGCTTAAAATACAGACGGTTAAAGCCCCACCCATTTTCAAGACACCAGACCCATTCCGGGTTAAATAGACACTTCCGGGTTAGGCCCGCCCAGTCGCAGTACAGATACGGATACCGATATCATGGTGTAAACAAACAGAGACAGATAATGCTGTACTCGCTATCACCTAATAAAACTTAAGACTGATTACATATTCTGTGTGAAATCTTGGCATCTGGTCAGAACATAGCCCTTATAACATCTGGAAACCATCTCCCAGAAGGGTCTTTAAAGTTGTTACATGCTGTTAAGCTATAGGTAGCCAAATTAGCTGTTACTGAACAAACGTTAGGCTCCCTTAATCAGTGGGTGTTGATGGTTTATGGGATGAGTAGTTCCTTGCTCGAATAAAAATATGTACCACAGTCTTGAACCTTTGGACTGTTTTGGGATTTCTTTTCGATTTTTTCACTCAAACATATCCGCTATATGTCATGAGGCCGGTAGCTGATTAGCCTAGGCATGGTTCTAAAACTCTTGTATACAGAATTTTCCAGATGTTCAAGGGAGAAATGAATGGGGGAAATAATTCCAAAATCCAAGGTCACTCAGAGAGGGTCAGGGGACTGTGAGCTCGATTGTTAATAACGTTAGTCTGACGTTGTTCAGTCAAAAAACTATTGTGCAATAATTTTGGATCATACTAAAGAGCATTTTGTTATGCGACGGAACGACTACTACCTATGCGGACCTACGCTATGCTGCTTACCCAGTGAGACTATACCACTACTGCTCGCTATAACCAGGGAAACATACTACCACTACTACTGACCTTCACAGGGGCATTCTATACGCAATTACAGAACTTACTACTACTGCTGCTAACAAGGGACACATACTACTACTGCTCTATACACAGGGAACATACTAGACTACTGCTCCTATAACAGGGAACATACTATAATAGTGCCTGCTATACACAGGAAATACTACTACTGTGTGTGCTGTTCACAGGAAAAATACACTCAAAAATAAATACGGCTTGTTTGATTAGCAAGTAGGAGTTTGCTGTTAAATACTGAATATGAAGATGTTAATTTAATAAATGTCAGTCGTGCTGTAAAAACAAATGAGATTAATTATTAACGTACAGCTCAAATGCAATGAAAAGGCATCAATAAAAAAGACCGCGTTAGGGGAGAGTTCAGGACGCTTGGAACATGTGACGGGATATGAGAAACACGATTTCCAAGTACCAAGTCAAATTTTGTCAGCTGTACAGCACGCAAATGCCTGCCGGACCTTCAAACACATTTCTTCGACAACGTGCCGTTTTGAAGTGATTAGCGGGAACTTGTTTTGACTTAAGTAAGTGAATTTCTTGTGTGCGGTAGTTGTTTTTGACTAACAAGTAGTATAGATGTTTCATGTGCCATTATGGATAATAACAGGTGATTAGTACTGGCAACACACCCTTAAGGTGTGCGATACGAAGTGGTTTAGTTACGGAGAAAAAAGGTTTGACTGGCAGGAGCTGTTCATGTGTTTGGTATCAGTGTGTTTAAGACTAGTTTTGTATGAGGGGACCGTATAAGATACATTATTAAATTTGTGGGGCCAGTATAAGACATTATAATCTCTGTACTCGCACATACATAACATCTCCTTTCAACATACATAAGTTTCAATCTCACATATATACTTCTATTGTGCACATACATTTGATTTTCACTTTCAAACTACAGTACATTCTTTCTTTGGACCCCTTGTTGGCCTTCAGAACGCCATCATATCTTGGCCATAGTTCAACAAGGGCTGGAAGCATCCTCAGGGGAGTTTGGTCATATTGACTGATGGCATCACACAGTGTGCCGCAGATTGCGGCTGCCCATCCATGAGCGATCTCCGTTCCACACATCCCAAAGAGCTCTATGGATGAGATCTGGTGGACTGTGGCGCCATTTGAGTACAGCGAATCATTTGTCATGTTCAAGAAACCAGTCTGTGATTGCATTCCAGCTTTTATGACATGGCGCCATATCCTGCTTGAAGAGCCATCAGAAGTTGGGTAATTATGGTACATAAAGGGATGGACATAGGTCAGCAACAATACTCAGTAGGACTGTGGCGTTGCAACGAGCTCAATGGTACCACAGGGCCCAAAGAGTGCCAAAAATATCCCACACCATACACACCACCACCAGCCTTGAACCGTGATAAAGGCAGGCTGATCCATGCTTCATGTTGTAGACGCCAAAATTCTGACTCCCTACCATCCAACTGTCGCAGCAGAAACGAGGACTCATCAGACAGGCAAAGTTTTTCAATCTTCATGGTCCATAATTTCGATGAGCTTGTGCAAAGTTGTAGCTAGTTTCCTGATGTCTGCTGAAGGAGTGGCAACCCGATGTGGTCTTCTGCTGCGTTAGCCCAATCGTGCCCAAAGTTCGACGTACTGTGCGTCAGAGATGCTCTTTCGCCCACCTTGTTGTAACGGGTGGTTATTGAGTCACTGTTGCCTCAATCAGCTAGAACCAGTCTGGCGCATTATCCTACTGACCTCTGTGCATCAACAAGGCATTTCAGCCCAACAGAAATGCCGCTCCACTGGATGTT
>NW_022605598.1:720143-720308 GCF_008692095.1 Etheostoma spectabile | reverse complement strand
TTAAGTAAAATGTAATGAACAAGAGTTTTCATACTCAACAATATAACTTTATTTTTTACTTTTAATTTTTCTATGATCAGTGTGATCATTTTATTTATTTTTGGTTCTTTTTTATTTTCACACCAGGTCTCTGTGAGTGTGTGTGTCTGTGAGTGAGTAAGAGAT
>NW_022605598.1:720039-720133 GCF_008692095.1 Etheostoma spectabile | reverse complement strand
AGAGAGAGAGAGAGAAACAAAGAGAGAGATGGGGACGGGGGGTTGGAATGTGTTTGTGTAACTTAATTTGTAATATTATTCATTTATACCGCAA
>NW_022605598.1:719438-719858 GCF_008692095.1 Etheostoma spectabile | reverse complement strand
CCCCACGGTTACCAGAAGTCTCCTGGTTACTAGGTACTAGTTCAAACCGAAGTATAAATCAAACCTGAAGCTGAAGAAACCCTAAATGTTAACGGGAAAGCCCCACGGACCTGACGGGGAGAGAGCTGTTCACTTCTCTGTGTCCTGTGCGCGAGTGAGCGGAACGGCACACAGCAACACAAGAAATCTGTGTGTGTAGGGAAGGGCGCTGGGACGAGTCTATCACAGAATAGTGTAGGGGAGAGGCGCTGGGACGAGTCTATCACAGAATAGTGTAGGGAGGGGCGCTGTGACTAGCCTATCATAGAATAGTGTAAGGGAGAGGCGCTCTGACTAGCACTGTGACTAGCCTATCACAGAACTCAGACATAGTCAATGGAGACTTTCATTGAATCCGAGTACAGATATTGACTCGCATTA
>NW_022605598.1:714983-719428 GCF_008692095.1 Etheostoma spectabile | reverse complement strand
ACTTGTACTCGGCAAAAGTGCTTTATCCGTACCGGGTACTCGTTTCAGCCGAGTACGCGGCTCATCCCTAGTTTTAATGAACAAAGTGTACTTAGAGAAAGAATGTAGGTTGTGTCAGGGTGGGGGAGCTCCTGGCTGGTCAGAGTTCTGAGGTGAGCCAGCAGGTGAGAATCCAAGTAGTTACCTGACTCGAGGCAGACAGGCAGGGATGAGTACACAGATGTTTCCCCAGAGGTGGAGGATGAGGTTTGATGGTGAGACTGGAAGCATGCAGGCACAGCGGAGAAGGCAGCAGGTCTGAGCGGTAACAGAAGAAAGACACAGGGTAAGTGATAGGTTGATATTTATGTGTGTAAAAGTTAAAATGCAGTAAACCATTCAGAGGGAGTTTTTAGGGCAGAGTCAGCATTAACTGGACACTAGGTTGCAGGAATAGATCAGAATGTGTAAGCTAGTAGAAGTGTCTCACAAATAAGGAGTTGTGTGAAAGTTAACTCTGTTTCACAGAAATAGATTAACTGACCACTGGAAACGAAGTTCTTCTGATGTTCAATGGTCACTCTTGTATTGACATTCGTGAGTGTACAGAGTCTTACTTGGACTCGTCATCTTTAAAGTCTTTATCATCCTCTACTGATCTCAACCCTTTACCAGTAAGCATGAGCACAAAAACACACAGACAAAACTGGAGTGCAACTAGAACTCAGTGCCAAGTTATTACATGGGTAGTAGATAACAAACTGGCATCGAAGAGTTGATCAGCCCGGGTTTAAGTATTGCTGAATTGAATCTTGCCCCTTGACCTACTTGACCTTGGCCATGCCCCTTGACCTACATTCCTCTGAACTCACCTCCAGCTCTCCAAGTAGGAAAATGCAGACAACACACAGACAAACAGGGGAAAAAAACCAACTCAGGGAGGAGAGAGTGCTAACCATAACAGATATATGGAGAATAAAAACTTCTTCAAAAAATCCTGATTGGCTGGTGTTCTAGTGTCTGCGTCAGGTGGGTCCCCCTTTAAATAGCTTACGCTACAAAGCGGACACCATTCAAAATAAGCACCTCTTCTCGCTTCGCCCCAGCTAGAAGGGTTGTCTGGTGAGACACAAGTAACCTAAAGTTCTCATTCATAGCATTTGTTTCGATGTCTCAAAATGGGATAAGGAGACTCCCGTATTGCTAGACAAGCTTATCTCAGCAACCACCGGCACTCAGGTAGCAATGCTCTGCTCCAGTGATAGACCCGTGCTCAGCACTGCACTTGCCACGCTCGGCGCAGAGACGTCAAGTCCATAAAACTGAACAAAAGTAAGAGCTTAAAACCACCATGCCGCTACACAAAGTTTTTTGTTTAATTCATCTAAATTAGTTGGTTGAGACCATATTGAAACCAATTCAAGCTGATATGAGATTCCATTCTATGTACATTTGATATTGTACTCCAGTGAGTTTGCATTTTAAGTTGCTATATAACAAATTGTTTAAACTATCAAATTGATGTTAAAAACATTTTATTTGGGTGATTTCTTTCTGTTGAACTTTTTGTGGTTTTTAAGACAGGTGTTTGTTGTGTAACACAAGACAGAGTGTTAATAGCTTAAACCACTAAACAATTATGAATATGTATGCTGCGTTATTGAGTCATGAGCTTGGTCATGACTCAACAGGAGAAATATAGTAACAATAATAGAGTGATCACAGCATTATGAGTTTTAAAACTACTCTAAAAAAAAATTTCTTTTGATTTGTGCAAAAACATAACCCTTAAGGTTACTTGAGGCCTAAAGAGAACAATTTCCAAAAAAAGTGTTTTCTTTTAAGAACATTTGTATGGATTTTATAGTGTTAAACCAGCAAGAGGAAAATAAATGCTGTTTTATAATAATGATTAATGTTCACTAAATGAGAATTGATAAAAGAACAGATAATGCTTCTCTGAGTTCTGTTTTGTGCCACACAGTGCCTCGATGAGTTGGGTCCATCTCGCTCCTCCTCCAGCTGCAGGACTGGTGACAAACTGTTCCAGAAGACTGACAACAACAATAACAACCACCCCAGCACCTCAGACCACAGCACAGCTAGACACGATAGAGGTCCGTGGTCTGGCTGCGGTTCTCGGCCTGGAGAAAAAGTGATAGTGGACCAGGGCTGAACATCTGGTGGTGACCTCAACATCTGGAGATGAGCTGTGCCGGACCGGAGAGTGGGCGGCGGTGTCCACATGCCCTTGCTGAGCATTCTTTGGTGAACTGATGATTCTGAGGTGAGAGGGCTTCAGTTAAAAAATCCTTCATAAGTAATTCTAAAATATTAGTTTTATTAGTCACGACAAAGCTCATGACTCAATAATAGGGATGAGCCGAGTACCCGGCTGAAACGAGTATCCGGTACGGATAAAGCACTTTTGCCAAGTACAAGTATTATACGGGTAATGCGAGTCAATATCTATGGGGCGCCGTTTGTAAAGCGGCTCGTGCTGAAAATAACAGCAACATTTTGTCCCATGGTCAGCCATGGGCCAAAGAGATCCGCCTTCCGGGCCAAGGGTGAGAGGCGCACAGGGATTAAAGGTGTGGGTAAAAACTAGCTGGTTGCTGGACCTTACTCTCTTTTACTCTGTCTTTAGGACACAAGGACACCCATGGCCCCCCAGACCTGACGGTGGTTCCAGGTCCAGTGGGCTACTCCCCGGACCCTCCTCCATGGATCACGTGTTCTCTGGTAACCCGTCACAGCCAAACAGGTGGAGTTCCACACTGCCCTGAGGGGAACCTCAGCTCATATATAATGCTACGTCTTGCTCTACGACAAGGCAACGACGTCCCATGGACGGACTTAGGTGAGAAACACATCAATAATAAAAAAGAATACCGGAAAGAAATTGGAATCACCGGAAAGGCACAAAGTGTTATGGCTTGACTTACATTGTCTCCACCTCGCTTTGTATTTAGTACCGAGCAGGCAGCTGTCTGAAGTAAAGTTCAGCCCCATGAGCCCCCTCCTCTTTCTGTAACATTAACAAGTGGTGGCAACTTTCATTGCCTCCCGTAATGCCGATCCCCTACTGGCTCACCTCCCCTGAGCCCATGCCCATTGCTGAGCATGGCACCCATCCTGGTAAGGCATCAAATCCGTTATCATGCAGGTATGGCAGTATTTCTATCCAAACTGGTTTGTTTTAGGTAAATATAATACTTATTTGACCTTAACATACTGTGCTCCCGTCTGGGGGAGCTTGTGTGTGTGTGTGTGGTGTGTGTGTGCTGTGAGGGGGGGGTTGTGGTGGCACGTGTTTACAGTTGTTCTGTGTGTGAAGCCCCAGCGATGGTGATAGCAATTCACAGTCAGACCATCATGATCCCACAATGCCCTCACGGCTGGGACTCTCTTTGGATTGGCTACTCCTTTGTCATGGTAAGACAAACCGGATCAGATCTGACAAATACATTAATTTCTTCCTCACACCCCCCGATATACGCCAACAAGCCCAATTTAAGAGATTTCAGTAAAATCTGGGAAGCATTTTTTTCCCGGTTGGAAGACTCCCGTTTTGTTACATATTTTTTTTAAAGCCTGCAGGCAGAAATTGCACCTACAACACATGAAAAAAGGTTTGTTCATTTCTTTGAAAAACTAAGATCCGTGTTTGCTTGACTTATTAAGAGGATGAGCCATGAGATACCAAATTGAAAATCGATTAGT
Organism: Etheostoma spectabile; assembly: GCF_008692095.1. NCBI lineage: Eukaryota > Metazoa > Chordata > Actinopteri > Perciformes > Percidae > Etheostoma > Etheostoma spectabile. The sequence goes on along the minus strand of NW_022605598.1, from coordinate 715,723 downwards.
ATCCGGAAAACCTATTTACACCGAAATGCCAGTACTAAGAATAACGAGTCAAACCTCTAGGCGGCCCTTTGTAAAGCGGCTCGCTGAAATAACAGCAACATTTTGTCACATTTAGCTTAAATAATGTTTAAAAACCTGGTATGAAATTTGGAGGTCACTTATTCTTGCACATTACAAACAATATTGTCCACTTGAAATATTTTAATAGTTAAATCCAAATTTAAATGTTACACCTAAATGTTAAATGTTACAATTATATGCAGAATAATCTAAATGTTCATCAATTAAATGTTAAATCTAAATCTATATAATGTTTAAAACAGATCTAAATGCTAAATAATCTAAATTTAAATCTAAACATTAAATCTAAATGTTAATCTAAATCTAAATCGAAATTAAATCTAAATTAATCTCAATAAATGTTCAATCTAAATCTAAAGTCAAATCAAATCTAAATCTAATGTTAAATCAAATCTAAATGTTAAATCTAAATCTATCTAAAGTAAATCAAACTAAATCTAAATAATTAATCACATCTAATATTAAACACTAAATCTGAAAAGTTTCTTAAATCTAAATCTCAATGTTAAATCGTAAATCTACAATCTAATCTGGTCTAATCAAATCTAAATGTTAACTTTATCAATTCGGGTTGAAACAAATATTATCACGCTAATATGCAACTTAATGTCGGTCAACACGAAGTACCCAAAATAAAAGCTAGAGGTCATTGTAAGTGT
>NW_022605598.1:714521-714958 GCF_008692095.1 Etheostoma spectabile | reverse complement strand
TGTATGTTTATAGTGTCAAATAACGAATAAAAATCCTCTCATTGGGAGATATGGACTCCTGAACTTGGATAACCGTGAAAATAACTACCTAAAATATTAAACACAGTTGGGGAAAACTGTATTTGAAGAGTACTTTGAGTTTTTAGTGTCACTTTTGTGAATGGTGTGGGAATTATGCCACAGCCACCACGGGGGGGCTCACTTTGACTTGTGTGTCACGTTCGCTTGCATTAAGGTCAGCAAGAGCCTATCCCTGCCCGCCCCCGACAAGACACTGCGAAATGTCCAACGAATCTGCCTTAGCCGAGAACATCGGCAGAGCCGTCCCGGTGGCTGAACAAACTTATTCAACAGCGAGTTTTTGCCTTGAGTCGTGATTGAAACACCGTGATATAAGGTAGCGAATGTGTTGGCCCTGAGGCTGTTGCGTCGCCTGA
>NW_022605598.1:713072-713247 GCF_008692095.1 Etheostoma spectabile | reverse complement strand
AGAGCGCAGACTCGCCGCTGTGTGATGGAGAGAGCACACTGCAGCGACAGATTCCAGACGTTGTAATCACTGAGTTGTGGTTGTACTGGAAAAGTGACTCAAGTGAAAAAAAACACAGGTACAGATTTTTTTCACAAGCTCTCAAATCATATTTTACAAGTGCTCACATCGCATC
>NW_022605598.1:708099-713047 GCF_008692095.1 Etheostoma spectabile | reverse complement strand
CTCGGCGCCAGGTGATAGCCGTGTGCTCAGCCACGGCACTTGCCACGCTCGCGCAGAGACGTCAAGTCCATAAAACGGGAACAAAGGGAAGAGCTAGACTTAAACCACCATAGTGCCGCTACACACAGTTTTGTGTTTAATTCATCTAAATTAGTTGGTTGAAGACCATATGTGAATAACCAATTCAGCTGATATGAGATTCCATTCCTAAGGGACAGTGATTTGTACTCCATTCGACTGTGCATTTTACGCTTGCTATTACAAATTGTTAAACTAGCTAAATCGATGTTAAAACATTTTATGTTGGGTGATTCTTCTGTGAACTTTTTTTGATTGGGTTTTTAAAGACCTGTGTGGGTTGTGTACACAATACAGAGTGTAATAGCTTAAACCACTAACCAAATTATGAATATGTATGCTGCGTTATTGAGTCATGAGCTGGTCACCAAGACTCAACAGGAGAAATATATTACAATAAGAGAGTGATCACAGCATTGATGAGTTTTAAACTACACTACTCTAAAAAAAATTGCTTTTTGATTTGTGGCAAAAACATACCCTTACGGTTACGTGAAGCCTAAGAGAACAATTTCCCAAAAGTGTTTTTCCTTTTAAGAACATTTTATGGATTTTATTAGTCTTAAACCAGCAATAGGCAAAAAATGCTGTTTTTAAAAGCTAAGGGTTCACTAAATGAACATTGATAAAGAACAGATAATGCTTCTCTCAGTTCGTTTTTGTGCCACACGTCCTCTCGATGAGTTGTGTCCCATCTCGCCCTCCTCCAGTGCAGGACTGTGACAAACCTGTTCCAGAAGAAGACAACAACATAACAACCACCCCGCACCCAGAACACTGCACATGCGAGACAAACTATAAGAGGTCCTGTCTGGCTGCGGTTCTCGCCGGAGAAAAAGTGATAGTGGACCCAGGGCTGACACGGTGGTGACCTCTCACAATCTTGATCTGAGCTGGCCTGGCCGGATGTATGGCGGCCTGTCGTGTCCACATGCCCGTTGCGGGCATTCTTTTGTGAACTGATGTTCTGATGTGAGAGGCTTCAGTTAAAAATCCTTCATAAGTAATTCTAAAATATTAGTTTGATTAGTCACGACAAAGCCATGACTCAATACTAGCGATGAGCCAGTACCCGGCTGAAATAGTCTCCGTAGGATAAAGCATTTGCCAAGTACAAGTAGTATACGGGTAAGGCGAGTCAATATCTTATGGGCGCCGTTTGTAAAGCGCTCGGCTGAAAATAAAACAACTTTTGTCACATTTAGCTTTAAATAATGTTAAAAACCTGGTATGAAATTTTGAGGTCACTTTCTTGCACATCTTAACAACATATTTTGTCCACTTGGAAATATTTTTCAATAGTTAAACCAAATATTAAATGTTACAACCTAAATGTAAATGTTAATCTACATGTCTATGCTATCTAAATGTAAAATCTAACTCTAAAGTAAATCTAATAATCTAAATATTAAATCTAAATGTTAAATCTAATCTAAAAATGTTAAATCTAATATTAATCTAAATCTAATGGTTAATCTAATCTAAAATCTAAATATTAAATCTAAATCTAAATGTTAATCTAATCTAAATGTTAAATCTAAATTTTCTAAATCTAATGTGAAATCTACAATATTACATCTATAATGCTAAATTCCTAAATCTAAATGTTTTCGGGAAACTAATACGTTAGCTAATATCAATTAAATGTCGGTAACCGGCTACCAAAATAAAAGGCTCGAGAGGTCCAGTTTATGTTTTATGTCGTCAAAATAAAAAAGAAGAAAGACAAAAAAAAAAAAAAAAAAGGAAACTAACAATACTGTCAAAAAAAAGAAGAAAAAAAAGAAAAAAAGAAAGCAATAAAAATCCTCTCTCATGGGAGATCAGCGACTCCGTGAACTTTCATAATCCCCGTGAAAATAACTCCTAAAATATTAAACACAGTTGTGAAACTGCTATCTTGAAGAGTACTGATTTTTTAGTGTCACTTTATGAATGTGTGGAATATACCACTAGAGCCACCACGGGGGGCTCACTTTGACTGTCGTGTCACCTTCGCTTGGCATTAAGGTCGCAGAGCCTATCCCTGCCCCCCCCCGACAAGAACACTGGCGAAATGTCCAACGAATCGCCTAAGCCGACGATACACATCGGCAGAGCCGTTCCCGGTGGCTGAACAAACTTATTTCACCGCGCTAGCCACAGCTCAGGGCCACTCGCAGGCCACCTCGTAAGCAGTTTCCAAATCACGGAGCTAGCCAACCCTGTTGTCCAAGCTACTTAACTAAACTAGCTAACGGTAGCTTGCCCATAGAGATTTGCTACTACCTTGACAACACTACAATGCTAGCTCCGTGAGTTGGAAAACATGCTTACCGCGAGTGGCCTGCGGTGGGCCCTGAGCTGTTGCTGTCGCTGTTGAAACCGCCTTTTTCAGCCACCAGGCGGCTCTGCGATGTCTCGGCTAACGCTGATGCGTTAGACATACGCAGAGGGACATGGCCAACAGTACCGTGCCTGTTGGGGGCGGCGGGATAGGCTCTTGCGACCTTAATGCAGCGAACGTACAGACAAGTCAAAGTGAGCCCCCGTCGGCTGCCTATAGTGGCTATATATTCCCACACATTAGAAAAGTGAACACTAACAACTCAAAGTACTCCTCAAATACAGTTTTCCCAACTGTGTTATTATTTTTAGGTAGTTATTTTCACGGTTATCCCAGTGTTCAAGAGTCCTATCTCCCAGAGGAGAGGATTTATATTAGTTAGGTTGACCTATAAACATGACACTGACCTCCTCGACTTTTATTTGGTACTTTCCGGTTACCGACACTTAATTTGCATATTAGCAAATATTTATTTCACCCGAAACATTTAGATTTAACATTTAATTTAGACTTTAACTTTAGATTTAGATTTAACTTTGATTTTTAGATTTAATAATTTAGATTTAACATTAGATTTAGATTTAACCTTTAGATTTAATTTAACATTTAGATTTAATATTTAGATTTAACATTTAGATTTAGATCTAGATTTAACATTTAGAGTTAGATTTAACATTTAGAGTTTAGATGTACCATTTAGATTTAACCTTTATATTTAACATTTATATTGCCGATTAACCTATTTCAAACAAATATTCTCAGCCTACTCCGCACCCCAAGATCTTCTTGTAAATGTCAGTCAGAGTGACCTCAAAATTTCCATACCCAGTTATTTAAACGCATTTAAAGCTTCCCAAAAAAAGCTATTTTCCCAGCACGAGCTGCTTTACAAACGGCGCCCCATAGACCTGTGCTCACCACAGTGGTTTAGTTTTGACGGTTAAAATGTAGGATACTAAAATGTATTTATTTTAATCGTGTCTGTTGCTAAGCAATTCCACACACGGGCGGAGGTCCCCAGGGAGCTGTGCCCGCTACCGGGTCTGGAGCTCTCCCGTGTCCCGCGGAGATCATTCATGTCGAGGGTCGCAGCGGACTGTCTAGCCGTGTTTCCACGTGGCCGCGCACCCCCACGACGGCTGTCCGCTGCGGCTGCAGACCTGGTGCTCACCGCCAGTTGTTTCAGTTGGACTGGTAAAAAGTGTTTGAGATAATTAAAGGTATTTTATTTAGAAGCGTGCCTGGCTGCTAGTTACTGAACGCTAGCAATTTCATGCTACAGAAATACCGGACAGAGTTTCCCTCATCAGTGATAGAAACCCCTGCTGTCCCCGTTCCCATCCAGTTGGCTCAGAGCTCCCAGACTAAGTTCCACAGGTACATTAAGTTTTGCACAAATGTATCGCAAGTGTTGCAACTGGAGAGCGCAGACTCGCCGCTGTGTGGATGGAGAGAGCACACTGCGCGACGCATTCCAGACGTTGTAATCACGTGCTTGTGGTTTTACTGGAAAGTGACTCAAGTGAAAAAAACACAGGTCCACGATTTTTTTCACGAGCTCTCAAATCATTATTTTACAGTGCTCACATCGCTCTAACGCGCTCCATCACTTTTGCAACAAATTTACCTTCATAGAGGGGATCACGCAGCACCCGTGGTTTGAGCACAGTTTTTTCCATCTACCATCCTGGCGTCTACTCGCGCCTCCCTCCCCCCCCCCCCCGGGAGAGAGTCTGCGCCCCCCCCCGGGGACTTATATTGCTCCGGCAGGATTCCTCCAGTGGTATTTGGCTGTCCAGATAGGTTTGGTTTTGTTGTCCAGGGCTAACATTCAGCAAACTTCTAAAAAGTGTAAAAAATTAATTAATTCTTAACTTTTGTACTTACAAACTGGAGAATAAAAGGTACTTATTAAATTGCTTTTGACATAAACATCCTTAATATTGAATGTAAGAGGGCTGTCTTAAATGTTATGCTTGATACGTTAGCTGAAGCAATGTGTAATTCAGAAAAGGATAGTTTTAGCCTGCAACCTGAATTTGATTTAAACACTTGTTAGGATGTTACACCCCTTTTTCTTACTGTAACCAGGTGTGCAAACAAAAAAAATCAAGTTGGCGTTGATGATCTCTTCTTAAAATCTCCAATATCGGATCTTGTCAATGTCTTAATAAATTCTCTTTTATGATATGATTTGTCTGATGTATTAACTCATCTCTGTGTTCTCAGTTTGAAAGAGGAGATCGCAAGGGAATATTGCTTGGTGACAGTGGGTATGCTCAGAAGAAGTTTCTGTTGACACCATACTTGCACCCAACAACAACTGAGCAAAGGTGCTACAACCAGGCTCATATGCACACTAAGGGACTAGTAGAGCGCATGTTTGGGGTTTGGAAGAGTCACTTTCAGTGCCTTCGGAAAACACTTAGATTCCAACCAAGAAGATGCTGCACTGTTATCATTACAACTAGGGATGATCTGAGTACCCGGCTGAAACGAGTATCCGGTACAGATAAAGCACTTTTGCCGAGTACAAGTATTATA
>NW_022605598.1:707173-707291 GCF_008692095.1 Etheostoma spectabile | reverse complement strand
ATCATAAAAAATAAAAAGTTTAAAAAAGAAAGTTATATTGAGTATGAAAACTCTTGTTACTTACATTTTACTTCATAATTGCAACCGCATGTGTTGTATTCATTGTTGCAAAACGTTC
>NW_022605598.1:706654-707148 GCF_008692095.1 Etheostoma spectabile | reverse complement strand
GCCGCCTCCCTCTCTCTCGGTTCCTTGACTCCACACACACACACAACACACACAACCACACACACAAAACCTGGGTGTGGAAATAAAAAACACCACAAAAACAAAAAAAATCAACCTGATCAGTAAAAACTAAAAAAGTTTAAAAAAGAGTTTATGGAGTATGCCAACTCTTGGTTACTACAATTTTCTCAATAATTGCAAACCGATTGTGTTTGTATTCTTGTTGCAAAACGTTTCTGTATATTAGTTTGTTGTTTACCTGGACAAACCATGATCGAAGCTTGATGATGTCTGTAAATAGTTTGCACTCAAATCAGCAATAAATATAACAATTTTTGATCAACCCATATCAATTGCATGCTTAAACAACATACCGGTTAAAGCCCCGCACATTTCAAGACAACCAGACCCACATCCGGGTTAAATCTGACCACTTCCGGTTTAGGCCACGCCCAGTCTGAGTACAGATCCGGATACAGATAATTCATGTGGTA
>NW_022605598.1:700466-706644 GCF_008692095.1 Etheostoma spectabile | reverse complement strand
TACAGATACAGATAATGCTGTACTCGCTCATCCCTAATTACAACAGGTGTTCTTCACAACTACCTGAAACAGCATGGATGCCCAGATCCCCCGATACAGGAGGATGACCATCAAGGTGCACCAGAATTTACAACAGACCACACAGAAGGAGTTGCCTACAGAGATGCTTTTGCATTGTGTCACTTTTTACATTACCTTGTCATGGTTCTGTTTTTTATTATTTTAAAAACCTTTCAAATGAAAATGCATAGACATTGAGGAAAAGTCAGGTACCAGCAGGGTTTTTAACAGATCTCAACACTATTAAGTCATTACATGCAGTGTTACATAAACAGTGATTAGTTTTTTTTAGGGAAATTAGGTTATCTGCAGCTGAGAAGCAGCGTCAGTACAGGGCTCGGCTTGATGCTGATCCTGGGTGAAAGGCTGCATATTTACAGAAACACAGACGTAATAAGGACTAACAGCTAGGAAAGATGAAGGCATTGTAAGATTTAAGTGAGCGAGAGAAGAGAAGGAAAAGAGAATATTGGAGAAGAGCCCAACACCATCCAGAGAGATATAGCATGGTGTGGTAAACAACCAGGTTACGCCCTCCCAGAATCCAACATCAGAGTAATTGTCTTTCTTATTCTGTTCAGCGAGCATACATGAAGAACACATGATCAGTAAAGTAATGCTTTGTGTATCATTTCAGACAGACTGGTTGGAAGAAAGGAAGGAAGTCAAGAGAAGGGAGTAAGAGTTATACAGGAAGATTAAGGCTTTGAAGGAATCACTCAAACAGAAAATGACAAACTGACCAATACAGAAAAAGATTTGCAAGACTACAAAAAGATTCCCTGTCACCCAGATCAAAAACCCTGTTAGGAAGGTTTCCTGTACCTAGAGAAGTGCACAGAACTGTAGTTCCCCTTCGAGGGGAACTCGAACTGCGTCGGTTACGACACTATAGGCGTTCCCATAGTGTCTAACCGACGCAGTGTCTCGTTCCCCTATCTCGGGGAACAAGGGTTACATACGTAACCCGAGACGTTCCCCTTCGAGGGGAACTCGAACTGCGTCGGTTACGACACTATGGGAAACCCTATATGTCCGTAACCTCCCAGTGTCTCGTTCCCCTATCTCAGGGAACAAGGGTTACATACGTAACCCGAGACGTTTTCAACCATGCCCTGGTGAACAACATCCACAAAAAGTACACCTCTACCAAACACAAGAAATCTAGGTGGGCAGTTGCAGCTCTAGGTCAGGATGAATTTTGAAAAAGTAAATAAAAATATTCAGGAGACTCAACTAAAAACAAATATGAAAGCTCATGAATGCTTAATTCCTGTAGATTTCTACCCAAATTATGCTTGCAATACTCCTCTGAAATACAAGCTGTACACTTTGCTTCGAACCAGCAGCTGTCAACATTCCACACTGGTGGTGGAGAGGAAGAACATGTGTGCTTTGGCACAATCAGCTCATCAAAAGAGAAAGGTCCATATGGACCTATCTATCCCCAATACTTGACCTAGTCAAGGCTTCACACCCCAGTGTGAATGTGGTGCATTTCTTCAGCAATGGTCCGTGCACACTATACAGGCATATAGGCAATTTCTATGTGTTTTGTACTGAGCTGCAGCAATGTGGGTTCCAATCAGGCACCCAGAACTTTTTTTTGGAGTTGGAGTCCCCCTCAAAAGGACTGCTGACAGATTTGTCAGCAATGGGAAAGACATATTGAATGCGGATCTCTTCTTCAATGCACTGGTGGATGTGCAGAACTCAGGAAAACTGTTCTACATAAGTGAAAAACATTTTGAAAGATATGGAAAAGTGGAGGGGTCTCCCCATGTCTGTTCAAGCTTGTATCTCTGTGGTTAAAATGAATGTTTTACCCAGGATTGATTTTGTGAGCTCTATACTACCTCCTAAACTACAACACAGAAAAGAGATTAAACAAAAATATGTAGGCATCGATTTAATGATTAAATAAGGTAGTGTCTCCAAACTTACCTCAATTATAACTTGTCTCCAGCTAGTTGCACTACAGCAATAACTTTTAAAAAATAAACATATGCTTATTTTTTTAAATGCGTTTGGATCTCTTTTCTGTATTTTAGTTTATAGACGGTCCCAAAGTACTCCTTGCGGTATCAACACAGGAACGTCTCGGGTTACGTATGTAACCCTTGTTCCCCGAGATAGGGGAACGAGACACTGCGTCGGTTCGCCGCACCTCGCCCCGCCTGGAGTGCCTTGCTTCATAGAAAGAGCTAATGAGCTATGTGCCGGCGTGCTTATATGCCCCTACGGTTATGCCGTCACATGCTACCGTTCTCACGAGGACCAATAGGATTGGAGTAGTTTTCATTCGCATTCAGCCCTGTCATGCCTAAAGGCGTTCCCGTAGTGTCGTAACCGACGCAGTTCGAGTTCCCCTCGAAGGGGAACTAAACAGAGCTGAATTAGCACAACTTTCATGCATTTCTTTCACATCTACAGCAGTCAGATTCACTGTGAGGGGTAGTTGGCACTGCACTTCGAGAATTCTTTAAGAGAAGTCTAAATCTTTTTGACAATCTTCATTGGACCACGCCTCTCTTTCCTCAAAAATCAAGAAGAAACAACAGGCGTTGTGTGTACGATAACATAGGGGAGCGACTTGGATCAAATAGATCTGTAGACGTACTTGAGTCTGTTGATTCTTGCTGGCATATACCGGTCAAGTAAAGAAGACACAGCCAGTTTATGGAATACTGTCTGGTCCAGCAGCTTTTGGAGCTAATATGCCCCTCAAAGTGTTTCACCTCATCTCGAGGGTAATTCAATTCGATGATGTTTTGGGATACAAGAAGAGCATGCCGTGCATGGAACAAACCTGATGCTATCCGTGACATCTGGGACAAGTTGAGTGTATCGCCTGCAGCTCATGTACAATCCAGGGGTTGATGTGACTGTGGATGAGCGCCTGGTCCCCTTCAGAGGTTGCTGTGCCTTCAAGCGGTACATGCAGAGTAAACCTGGCAAGTATGGCATAAAGATCTGGGTAGCATGCAATGCCAGGACCAGCTATGCTTACAACATGCAAGTATACACTGGCAAACCCGCTGATGGACAGCCTATAAAAACAACAGGGCACGCGTGTGGTTCATGACATGGCAGAAGGTCTCCGGGGACAAACCATCACCATGTGATTATTTCTTCTCATCATATGCACTTAACCAGGAGCTACTCAAGAAAAAGCTATTTATGGTGAGAACAGTACGGATGAATAAAACTGAGCTTACACTTGGACTGATCGCAACAAAAGACAGGGTTTGCAAGTTCTTTGCGACATACACACACTTGTGTCCTATTGTCCCAAAAAAGGTAAGAAAAATGTGCTTCTGATGAGCACGCTTCATCGGGATGCTGATGTCAGCGCCAGGGAAGACACAAAGCCCCAAATCATCCTGGAGTACCACATCAACAAAGAGGGAGTGGACAACCTCGACAACTACAGTATTACACTTTTTTTGTTCAATATGTATCGTCATTCATGGATTTCATTTTTGTCGTAAAATATAATAGTGTCAGTTGAATGATTTGTTGTTTGTTACTTTTGTTGCAGCTTACAAGTTTGTACACATGCGAGAGAAAGACAGCCCGTTGGCCCATGGTGATTTTATGTAACACACTTGACGTGTCCACCAAAAATTCATTTGTACTGTTGACTGAGATCAACCCAGCATACCATCAATTGCCACAGGTTGATGCTGTTCCGTGAGAAGCTAGGGAGAACTGGCGACACCTCTCATCAAAAGACGCCAGGTTCTTTTCTACAGCCAACCTCCAGCCTCTGCCAGCTTGGTTGTGGATGTCCAGAAGGACGCACCCTCTCCTGCACAGCAGCTCATACTGACCCAGCTGCTTCTCCAGATCAACCGGCCATAAGGAAAAGTTGCCGATACTGCCCTGGCCAGAGCGATCTTAGAACCAGCATCAGGTGCCAACAACACCATGTAAACATTTGCAAAAAACACACCATTACCACCATACACTGTCACTCGCACACTGTTTTTCTGTGTTTTTGCATTCATTATCCAAGTTATCCATTTATTATCCGAATTGACATTTTGAAAAGTTGAAACTTTAGGAAAGAAATTTAAACTGTTGATGATAATGATATCAATTTGCTCTTTCTATGTCTATTTGTGAATAAAATTGCATTCAATTTTGACCAAGGGATATTTTTGCTTTTGGCATTTACCAATCTGTTATAATAAAAAATGACTAATACTTTTTGCCCATTGTATTCAAAAATAAGAGGTAAAATAAATGTAAATGAGGTTTATTGACCATCAATTCCATAAGTGTAAAATGAGTTCTCACAGCAGTTTGTGAAATGGTCACGTTATTTTGATCTATTGATTTGTCAACAGAGACACGGTTATCTCGTTTATTTCGTTGTGGTCACCACAATCCGCTATCTCTGGGGGGATGCAACATCGGGGAAATGAAACACCAACAACAACTTTTTTCTCTCTTTGTTGATAATGTCGAAACTATTGGTCAAGCTCTAAATGGTTAACCTGGCTCCGCCCTCCTACGTACTTTGGCTCAATTTTAATTTTCCTTCACTACTCCATCAGGGTTTGCGCTATATTCGTGGGTGTCTCTCCGGCCAATATTTGGCGGTCCAATCAGCAAACAGAGAGAGCTTTGGTAACCCGCCTTCAAGGAAGTTAACACTTGTCCATGGAGAGTGGCCAGACTCTCTGTACACATGAGATGGTCCAGGCTACTAAATCATTGCCCTACTATGCACATAATGCGAGTAGTGCAATCAATCATAACATTTATGAAAAACATGCTGCAGACCAGGGGCCTTGGACTGGGGGTGAAACCAGTACTGATTACCAGGGCCCAAGGGGAGAGAGGGCCCTTGAAAAGTTTTTTAAAAATTTAAAATTCCATAATGCATGTCAGATGAAATGTAAAGTTAGTGTATTGGCTGAATAACTTAGTTGATTAACTGACTACATTTTGCATACTAAAAAATCTTAAGGTCTCACCCACCCCCCCTTGCTAATGCACCTAATTGGTTTACCATCTGCTCTCAAAGAAAGCCAAATCAGGCTACCAAAAAAGAAAGGAAAGACAGGAGAAGGAGAGAAAACAAAATGAGGGTAACCAATCGGTAACTGAATTCTTTTCAAAGAAAGGTGAGCACAAACTAGAAAACAAAATCCGGGGGGGTCACGTGACCGAGATCCGAGATGGCAGCACAGTGAAGAACTCCGACGACAGTGTTCGAAATTTTCTTTTGAAACCCTTGTAAAAGCTATAAGTAAAGCTCGAAACATACGACACTGATATGTCTAAAGCTTCGTCTATGAAACAGTGCGAAATTTTTTCAAAGAGACGCAAGGCAGCCACCAAAACAACATTGAGTCCAACGTGCGGTGAAGAAGCTAATATGGCTACCATAACTGAGGTGTTGGAAGAGCTAAAGTTACTCCGGTCGGATTTTGGAGTCAAGCTGGATAGTATAGATGAAAGACTGACTGGAATGGCGAGCGCTATGACTGCACTGGAGGCTAAAGTGTCTGAGGTAAAACAAGACCTATTAAACCAGGAGGAGGAGGCCGAAGCTCGCATTGCCGAAGTAGAAAGTTCGCTTGAAAAAGCTGATACAACGTTGACTTCAGCTATGAAACGAATCATGCTCCTTGAGGCCAAAACAGATGATTTGGAAAACCGAGGAAGGCGAAAGAACCTGCGTGTCTTTGGCATTCGAGAAGGAGCGGAGGGAAGACAACCACTTTTTGACTTTATTAGCAACATGCTACCGAAGTGGCTGGAGCTTACACCGGACAAGTCATTCACATTGGAGCGGGTCCACCGCACACTGGCCTCCGGGAAACCTAACCAGGACAGAGCGGTTCTGATTCGCTTCTTAAAATTCCCGGAGAAGGAATTTGTGTACCGAGAGGCAAGGAAAAGAGATATTATGCAAGATGGGGTCAAAATAACGTTTGCACAGGATCTATCTGCGGAGACGGTACGGATTAGACGCGGGTTTCACCCCGTGGTGAAGCTGTTTGTCGACATCGGTGCGTTCCGCGGATTCCAACACAACCCCTGCAAACTTCGGATCCTCCACGATGGAAAGATTCATCTCTTCTCGACACCTCAAGAAGCTGAA
>NW_022605598.1:686300-700456 GCF_008692095.1 Etheostoma spectabile | reverse complement strand
TTTTACAAGTCTCTTCCAAAATAAGGTCAGCGGATGCTTTTGATCAGTGAGTCATGAAAGACAAGCTGGTTAAGAAACAGGTAAACCAATAGACATTCTGTGTGGCTATTCCTGCTCCAATAGAACTGATCAACGACAGGAACATAAGCAGGATAAGTTCTACGTTAGTGGGCAGTTCATATAAACATGGCTGATTGCTGTTATGTGCTCACGTATTCTAAGTCTAATTTGAACTGTTTTGGAATTAATGCTAAAAGTTAAGCCTTAAATAAGTTACTACTGTTCTTTATTTTATTTTTTATTTTTTTTATATTCTTTTTTTATTTTGATCTTACATGTCCATACAATATAGTCCATGACACTACCTGACATACTTCTCATTGAGCCATTTGCAATTATACAATAATAACCCACACAAACAAAAGCATCACCGGCTCGGTAGACAGTACTAAAGTAAGCCAGGACCCTTTAGACATTCATTCTACATTACATACTCATAACCATTTTTAGACCTAGTAAAATCAGAATGAAAACTGAACAAACATGTTGGGGTAAACCTCAATGACTCAAAAAGCCCTCTTCCGAGGGGGAATAATAACAAATTAAAAAAAAGGACACCCAAATCTACTTTAAACAAATGAAGGGCGTAATGGAGTGATGTATGTTATCCATCTTTCCCATCTTTTCAAAAAAGTTCCCTGTTGCAGTCTCAAAGCAAAAGTAATCCTTTCCATCTTGAAAATATCGTAGATAATGTCAATCCATTCCTCCATGGTGGGTTTTCCTGGTTTTAACCACCTTCTAGTAATAGCTTTTCTACTAGCAGCACTTAAGATCTGAAACAAGTATTTGACATGAGAAGAAACATTTTTTGTTGTTAAGGCACCTAAATATAAAGACTCAAATTTAAATTGAATGTCCACCTGAAAAATGCTTTGCAAAGCTTTATAAACCTCCCTCCAAAATGGAATCAATAATGTACAGGACCAGAAAATGTGAAAATGATTTGCTTCGAGGCACCCACATTGTCGCCAACATGCCGAAGAATTGGTGTAGTGCTTCTTTTGAGCTGGAGTAATGAAAAACCTTATAAGGTTTTTCCAGCAAAACTCTTGCCATAAAGATGAACTGGAAGTTTTCCACTGTATCTCACATAAGTTCTCCCAATCTTCTTCATTTAAGACAAAATTTCCTTCCTGTTCCCATTTTTGCTTTACAGACATTGAACTACCTTTTGTTTGTTGTAGCCCCTTGTATATTCTTGAGATGAGCTTCCGGTTAGAGCCAACAAGATAAGCCTCTATAAACACTTTTAACAGAATGTTATCCCCGCCTACTATTGTACACCTCTTCTGCATTTGGTCAATATAATGCCGGACCTGAAGGAATCTGTAAAAATCATCCTTATCTAAGCCAAATTGCCTCCTCAGATTTTGAAAGCTATTCATAGTCCCCTTATGCAAAAATGTACAGTATGCTGTTAAGCCTTGCGAAGTCCATCTCTTAAATCTTGCGTCCCATCTATTAGGCAAAAAATCTGTATCAAACGCACACCATCTCAAGACCTTTACCCCATCCTTCAGGTTACTTTGAGCTATTACCTTGTTCCATATCTTAAGTGACAAACAGATCCATGGGTTTCCCAATTCCTTTAAATTGTATAACAAATCCTTGTCCCCAATTGCAGCCTGAATTGGAAATTTATCTGACATAGCACCCTCAATCTCCTTCCATCTAGCACGATAATCTGGGTTGCACCAGCATATTAATGGCCTCAGTTGAGCAGCGGTATAGTAGTCATTTAAGCATGGGAGAGAAACCCCGCCCTTGATTTTTGTCAATTGTAATCTCTGGTATCTAATTCTTGGCCTTCGTCCCTGCCAAATGAACCTTGAAATAAGCTTGTCCCACTCCTGAAATTGTTGGTCGGGTATATCTATTGGAAGAGATTGAAAGAGATACATCAATTTCGGCAAAATAACCATTTTGACCGATTCCACTCGTGATCCGAAATTAAGAAAAGGTAAAAGATCCCATCTCCTTATGTCTTCCCTAATCTTTTTGTTCAAGGGAAGGTAGTTAAGTGAGAACAAAGTTGTCAAGTCTATTGGAATGTTCACCCCCAAATATCTAATTGAACCCGAGTCCCATTTCAAATTATACTTATTTTTCAAATTTACAGAAGGGCTGTAGTTAAAACATAATAATAATAATAATAATACATTTTATTTAACAGCGCCTTTCTAACACTCAAGGACGCTTTACAGAGAATAAAAGACAGATATAGGGAACATAAAAGTGTAAGTAGTAATAACAAAACAAATAAAACAAAAAACAAAACAAACAAAACAAACAAACAAAACAGGAACAGTGTATTTACAGATAAGCGAGCTGGAACAGATGGGTTTTTAGTCTAGTTTTGAACAGAGGGAGAGAGTTGATGTTGCGGAGGTCGGGTGGGAGTGAGTTCCAGAGCTGGGGAGCAGAGCGGCTGAAGGCTCTGCTCCCCACGGTGATGAGTCGAGCATGGGGGACAGTGAGGTGGAGGGAGGAGGAAGATCTGAGGGAGCGGGAGGGGACGGCAATGTGTAGGAGTTCTGATAGATATGGAGGGGCAAGGTTATGGATGGCTTTGAAAGTATGGAGAAGGATTTTAAATTGTATTCGGAATTGAACCGGGAGCCAATGGAGCTGCTGAAGAACCGGGGTTATATGATGAAATGAGGGGGTTCTGGTGATGACACGAGCTGCTGAGTTCTGAAGAAGTTGAAGTTTATGGAGGGATTTTTGAGGAAGGCCAAAAAGGAGAGAGTTACAGTAGTCAAGGCGGGAGGTGACGAGGCTGTGGATAAGGATGGAGGCAGTGTGAGTGGTAAGGGACGGACGGAGGCGGTTTATGTTGCGTAGGTGGAAGTATGCAGACCGGCAGATATTATTTATGTGTGACTGAAAGGAGAGGGAGGAATCGAGGATGACGCCCAGACTCTTGACCTGAGGGGAAGGGGAGACCAAGGAGTTGTCGATTGGTAGAGAGAAACTATTGATTTTGGATAGGGTGGACTTGGTAGCTACGAGGAGGAGTTCGGTTTTATCACTGTTTAGTTTAAGGAAGTTTGCGGTGAACCAGTCTTTTATTTCAAGTAAGCAGTTAGTAAGGGACAAGGGGGGGAGCGAGGAGGTGGGTTTGCTGGATAAATAGAGCTGGGTGTCGTCTGCGTAACAATGAAAATGAATGTTGAATTTGCGGAAGATATTGCCAAGGGGAAGTAGGTAGGTGATGAAAAGGAGGGGGCCAAGAACTGAACCTTGAGGGACGCCAGTAGTAACAGGGGAAGGGTGGGATGTGAAAGATTTGAGTTGAATAAACTGAGTGCGGTCGGAGAGATATGAGCGGAACCAGTCAAGAGGGGTGTGAGAGACATAGAATTTGTGTTTTAGGAACATTCAGCTTGTATCCAGAGAAAGATCCGTATTGCTCCAATAATTCCAATAGCCGTGCCAAAGACTGTTCAGGGTCAGTTAAATACACCAGTACATCATCAGCAAACAGCGAAATAATTTGTTCTCCCCCATACATAACGATTCCTTTAATATTGTTGTCCTGAATGATCCATTGACTCAGGGGCTCAATAAAGATTGCAAACAGGAGGGGGCTAATTGGGCAGCCCTGTCTTGTTCCTCTTTCTAATGAAAAGGGGCTAGAGACAGCCCCATTTATTTTAATTCTTGCCCTTGGGCTATCGTAGAGAGCTCGTAATGTTTTAATAAAGGTACTATGAAATCCAAAATTATCCAAAATTTTGTACAAAAAAGACCAATTTACACAGTCAAACGCTTTTTCTGCGTCCAGCCCCACTAGTACTGCATCCAAATTATTTTCTGTTATATGGTTAATTACATGTAAAGTCCTTCTAATACTATCTTGAGTTTGTCTTCCGCGAATAAAACCCGTCTGGTCAAGACTAATAATTAATGGTAGCAGTCCCTCTAATCGTTTGGTTAGTATATGAGTAAATATTTTATAATCCTGGTTCAACACGCTTACTGGTCTATAATTACCGCATTCCGACTTGTCCTTCCCCTCCTTCGGAATTAAAGATATTACCGCCTCCCTCCAAGAGGGAGGTATACTGTTCTCTTTAAGAACCCAGTTAAAGGTGGACTGCAGCACAGAGGTCAAAGAACCCTCCATGACTCTGTACCATTCGGAAGGTAACCCTCCGGACCTGGAGCCTTATTTGGTTTAAGATGCGATATGGCTGAGCGAATTTCTTTCTCTGTTATTTCTGCTACAAGAATCCTACTTTGTTCACTATTCAATTTAGGCAGATGAATTTTCTGAAAGAAATCTTCCATTTTCTCTCCATCTATTTGAGGCTGGGAGTATAGTTTTTTATAATAATTTTCAAAACAATCTTGTATTTCGTTTAATTTGTAATGCATAGAATTAGTAATAGGATTTTTTATTTTATGAATTGAATTCTCTGCTTGTTGTTTTTTCAGCCTATAAGCTAACAATTTGCTGGCTTTCCCACCCCCTTCATAATATTTCTGTTTTGTAAAAATTAACTTTTTTTGTATATCCTTTGTATAAATCTCATTTATTTCGTTCTTTTTCTTCCTAAGTAGCTCTCTATCTTTTTTATCATTTGTATCTTTGTGTTTTTGTTCCAATTGTTTTAATTCTACTTCCAACTGAATTAACTCTTTTTGTCTTACTCTCTTAAGGTGAGCACTGTATCCAATTATCTTGCCTCGAAGCACAGCTTTACATGCATCCCATAATCTTGAAGGGGGGACTTCACCATTGTCATTCTGGTCTAAGTATTCAGCAATATCCCTCTTAATTTGTTCCTTCATCTGAATCAGTACAAATGTATTTAACCTCCATAAGGTGTCTTTCCGGTACTGTTCCAGATTTAGTTCTAAATAAATGGGGCTATGATCCGAAAGGTCCATGTTCCCCACATCGCAGCCTACTACCCTGTTTAGGTCTTGAGCAAAAGTAAGAAAATAATCAATCCTCGAGTATGCCAAGTGTGGATTTGAAAAAAAGGTGTAGTCTCTCTTTGAAGGGTTTAATTCTCTCCAGATATCAATTAATCCGATTTCTTTCATAGACAAATTGAACTTTTTACTTATCAAATTGGGCTGGACTGTGTGTGTATTTGAGGAGTCCAGTTTGGGATTTAGTCTAATGTTGAGATCCCCCCCACAGATTAGGACTCCATGGGTCTCTGCTGTTATCAAATCAAATATCTGTTTAAAAAACTTCCAGTCAGAGTTAGGAGGAGCGTAGATGTTAAATAAAGTAACCAATGAGCCCCCTAAATTTCCCCTCACTAGAATAAATCTTCCCTCTGTGTCCTTTTTTTCAAAAATGGGTTCGAAACTAGTCTTGTTAGATATCAATACTGCCACCCCCCTCCTGTGCCCCGCCTTATACGATGATGAGTACTGATGCTTAAAGCCCAATCGTTTTAATTTAACATGTTCTGTATCCGAAAGATGCGTTTCCTGTAAAAACGCAACCTCAACTCTCTCTCTCTTTAGTTTAGTTAATATCTTACTTCTCTTGATGGGGTTGATAAGGCCATTCACATTATAAGTTGCTATTTTAACTGATTGCATTCAGTAAGGAAAAGAGAAAAATAAATAAATAAATCATCCCCCTAATTGACCATGAGTAACAAAAAGAATCCCAGGATATACCCCGCAAACAACATAGAATGGCAGCAAGAACTGCTGCAACACAGAGAACACAATAAGAACAAAAAAGATAGAAATAAAAAGACTTCCAACTGTGGGGTCTTAATATTGACCCTGGTGAAGCCCTGATGGAAAAAGGGCTCTGAGGTAGAGCCTCCCCCCTAACAAATGGGAGAGGGCCTTCATGCATGGTATCGACTCTGTCTTGGCAAAATATAAAAGAAAATCCCCCCGACGTTTACATTATAATCCTGGTTATGCAGCCCGTTCAATGCCTCTTTAATAAGCAGGACGTGTTAAAGGACGTAATTCCTCTCTCTACTGGGAATCCCGAGCGAAAAATGAAAAAGAAAATAACGACTCAACGGACTCACCCGTTATACTTTCAGCAAACTCGCACACAGCGATTTTCAGTTAACTAACAGTCAACCTGAATCCTGGTGTCTAAAAGCCTGTAATTTTTCCTTGAAATCCGAAGCTCTGCCAGCTCTGTGCCGGTTCCCTGGTCTCTTGACGGTATGCCACGTGAACCGCTGGATCCGCTCCAACAGCGAGTCCGGGTGTTTAATTACCGACACCGGGAACCCCCTCTTCGCCATATCCTCCGTAGCCTCCTCCGCCGAACCATACATCACAGTTCCTTCCTGGTAGAAAACTCTAAGCCTGGCGGGGAATGGCGTCTGAAATCGGATTTTCTTCTCCTTCAACACCGCTTTTGCTTCGGCATACTCCCTTCGCTTTTTCAAGACATCCGGCGCGTAATCGTGATCGAGATTGACTCTTTTCCCAAGATGTTGAAATCCTCGCTTTTGCCAAGCCATTCTCAACAGCTCTTCTTTCATCCTGTAGCTTGACATCTTGACATCGATGGACCTCGGCGTGGCTTCCCCGGGCGGCCTCGGCATCAAGGCGCGGTGAGCTCTTTCCACTCGAAGTTCAAATGTAGCTGGAAGCTCCAAGCCCTCCCGCAGCAAGCTCTCCACATACATCACCATCGATGTGGAATTTTCCTCCGCACCCTCTTTAACTCCGTGAATTCTGATATTTTCTCGCCTGGAGCGGCCCTCTAAGTCAGTCAGCTTAGCGTCTAGGTGTATCTGAAGGTGTAGCAACTCCTGCACGGTATCCTCAGCCACTTGTAACCGCGTTTCAGTCGCGTCAATCCTCCTCTCCGCCTCTTCGATCCTAGTATTGGATTTATTAATTTCTTCCCGAATCGCATTCAGCTGCTGACTGCTGTCTTTTCTGAACTCTCTCAGCTCTTTAAGTATGAGGCCAAAGTCCCCGGTCTCACTTTGACCCGCTCCGAGTTGCGTATGCGTTTCATCATCGTCCTCCTCCATTAACATTACGCTGCTAGGCGATGAAGTTTGGCTAGCTCCTTCGACGTCGAGTAACTCTGTCTGCTTTGACTTTTTATTTTTCCCTTTGGGCATTCTCAAAACCCACTGTCTTAAACCACCCTGAAAACTAAGTTTGTTTCTAAATAATCGTGTTGTAGTGGGTAATTTTGTCCGAAATTGTCGGGAGCACTTTCTCTAAGCCGCCATCTCCTGGTTCGTCAAACCGGAAGTCCTCAAGTTACTACTGTTCTATCAAGGGTTAATGGTATTATTTTATTTTTATAGCTGGACACTGTTAACTGTGTGGAGTTTTGGTGAGGTCACGTTGGCTGGTTGCTCCTCAGTAGTGTGGATCAACGTCCTCCATATGCTTGGTTCAAGGGGAGGGGGAGGCATTTCAGACAAGGAAATGCAAAAGTTCAGTCGGGGGTTGTTCATGACGAGTTCTGTGTCTTGTATGGTTGAATGTGTGAATGTATGTACAAACCTGCACTTTCAGTACTATCTTTATTTTAATTTAACAGTATATTGAATAATCATATATGGAGAAGACAACCAAAGGAAATGTTTTGAATATCAAAATCACAAGCTGGAACGTCAGAGGAATAAGAAAACTAACTAAATTGAAACAAGTATTAGACCGACTAAAATATTTGAAATCTAAAATAATTTTTCTACAAGAATCTCATTTAATTGATCCAGAAATACATCGGATAACCAAAAGATGGCCGGGTCAGGTGTATCACTCTTCCTTTACTAGTCACGCCAGAGGAGTTATTATTCTTATACATAAGTCAATACCATTTCAAACTATAAGGTCAATAAAAGACCCTTATGGGAGATATATTATTGTGCAGGGACACATCTCAACTTTAAAACTAAATTTGATAAATATTTATGGACCTAACAATGATAACCCATCCTTTTATGAAAATTTATTTTTAACCTTGTCAACCCTGGAGGGACTTTATATCATTGGAGGGGACTTTAATTGCACCCTAAACCCAAGTCTGGATAAATCTACTCAAATTGATACCAGTCATACACAAACCAGGAAAATACTCCTGCATTATATGAAAGATTTAAGAATAAATGAAGTATGGAGAACAAGGAACCCAAGTAGCAGGGAATTTTCATGTTATTCAAGCTCACACCAATCCCACTCGCGTATTGATTATTTTCTCATCTCTGTAGAGCTGTTGTCCCACGTGGAGAACTGCTGGTATAACAGTATTGTAATTAGTGATCATGCTGCAGTGTCCCTGGAAATTAAGGTAAATAAGATTGATCAAGGGGTGAAACGATGGAGGATGCAGACACTTCTGCTAAAAGATTCAAAATTTATTACATTTATAGAAACTTGCATTGACAAATATTTTGAAATGAATAAAGATGAAACAACAGCTAGTATTAGATGGGAAGCTTTTAAAGCTTATATTACAGGAGAAATCATCAGCTATAGCAGTAATAAAAATAAACAAAATAACCAAGAATTAAAATCATTAGAGAGACAACTTAAATCTAGCGAAGCAGAACTTTATCAGAGCAATGATCATTCAAAATTACATAAACTGACTGTTTTAAGAACCAAATATGATAAATTAACGACAGAGAAGGTGGCGAAAAACTTAATGTGGACTAAACAAGCATTTTATGATCAAGGAGAAAAGGCCGGTAAATTATTGGCTTGGAGGATAAAACGGATGCAAGCAGAAAGAACAATTAACAGCATAAAATTAAAATCGGACATTTTAACTACAGACCCTTCAGAAATAAATGAAAATTTTAGAGAATTCTATAAAACCTTGTATAAATCTGAATATTCTGGAGACGAAGAAACACAAACCGCATTTCTTAATCAATTAAAATTCAAAACCCTTTTAGAGGAGGAGAAAACAACTCTTGATAGTCCTTTAACAGTGAAAGATCTAACTGAAGCAATAGACAGCATGAATAGCGGTAAAACACCAGGTCCTGATGGGCTTCCAATAGAATTTTATAAAGCATTTAAAAATAAATTAATCCCACCACTTCTCAACATGTATGAGGAATCATATAAAGCTGGAATACTCCCAGAATCACTGAGGTTAGCTACAATAACTCTTTTGCTAAAACCAAATAAACCCCCGACTGAATGCTCCTCTTATAGAGGAATCAGTCTTATGGGATGTGATACAAAGATTTTGTGTAAAGCACTCTCTAGGAGATTAGATAAATATCTTCCCAATTTAATAATAGATGATCAACAAGGCTTTATTAAAACAAGACAGGGCTACCATAATATAAGACGGGTTCTTAATGTATTGCATGAAAAACATAATTGTCAGGACACAGCGATGTTATCATTGGACGCACGTCAAGCTTTTGATAGAATAGAGTGGAATTATCTGTTTAAAGTGCTCCCCAAATATGGATTTGGTGAGACCTTTCTGAAATGGATAAGACTACTATATACTGATCCCACAGCACAGGTTTTAACCAATAATAACATGTCAAAACCTTTTCATTTACAACGGTCAACCAGACAAGGTTGCCCCCTGTCACCACTGCTTTTTGTATTGGCAATAGAACCTCTGGCGATGGCTGTTAGAGTAAATAGAGGAATATCAGGAATTAGAATTGGAGGAAGAGAACATCTCATTTCCTTGTTTGCAGATGACATCATATTTTTCATAAGTAATTTGAAGATCAGTATTCCCAATTTATTAAATCTAATACAAGAGTTCGGTGAATTTTCAGGATATAAAATTAATAATTCTAAATCAGAGTTAATGTTTCTTAATGAAGATGAAAGGAGAAGTCCTATTGTGGTTACTTCATTCAAAACAACTACAAAAGGTTTTACATACTTAGGCATTAAGGTCACCCCATCCCTCAATGAAATAAATGCAGCGAATTATGACCCCCTTGTGGAAAAAGTCACAGAAATGTTAAATTGATGGTCAAATTTGCCTATATCCATGATAGGTCGAATAAATTTATTAAAAATGACAATTTTGCCCAAATTCTTGTACTATTTTCAAACACTTCCATTGCCACTGTCAGATTCATTTTATGACAGTTTGGACAAACTATTTAATCAATTTATTTGGAGTAATAGAAAAGCCAGACTCCGTCTAAAGCTACTCTATTTGCCCTATGAGAGAGGTGGACTTCAAGTCCCTAATCTCAGATGGTATTATATGGCCGCCCAATTAACATCAGCTACTCATTACTTTTGTCCAATGGCGCCTCCAGCTTGGGTAGACATTGAACAGAAATCTGTTCCAGACTTTCCAGACCCTTAAACACCTTCCTATATTCTTCAGATATAAAGACACTAAAAAAAACTACAAAGAACCCTTTCTTAAAAAATACAATTATAACTTGGCATGCAGCACATAAACATGTAGGTGACCGACCTGAGCTATCACAATTCACCCCGATTTGGGGTAACGAAAGGTTCACCCCAGGAAAAAATGATGGAGGATTTAAACTATGGAAAACCAAAGGCATTCAGAAAATTAAAGACCTATATGCCAATGGCATGTTGCTTACATTTGATCAGTTATGCAAGAAGTATTTAATACCCCCAAAACATTTTTTTAAATATTTACAACTGAAAAATTATATGTCATCAAAACTGAAACGAATAGTTGACATCCCCCCCTTAACAAAAATAGAAGAGGTGTGTGTGTTGGGGACTCAAAAGGGAAGGGTTTTCTTTCGGTGTTCTATAATTTGTTGATGCTTTCCTCCAAGGATTCAGCAATTGATAAGTTAGAGGCTTGGAGAAGCGATACTCTTGAAGATATCGATGAGGAAGACTGGAATCAGGCCTGTTTAAAAGCGCAAAAAACAAACGATAAACACACGATTTAAACTTCTGCAATATAAATGGCTTATGAGAACCTATATAACCCCAGTTAGGCTTCATCACATGTCCAGTGATATTCCAGACACTTGCACTAAATGCTTATTTGAAAAGGAACTTCTCCCATTATTTGTGGGAATGTCTTAAAATCCAGAAGTTTTGGAGGGAGGTTATTGGATGTTTATCTGAATTGTTTAAGGTTAAAGTCCCATTAGAGGTTAGAATCTGTGTTCTAGGAATATACCCAGTGGAATTTAAACAATCACAGACTAAAACTAAATTGATCGATTACGGACTTCTTCAAGCCAGAAGATCTATTGCATTATGCTGGAGGAGCATGGACGCCCCATGCCTGGGATTGTGGAAGAAAGAACTTGCAAATTCACTCGGACTGGAAAGACTAACATACATCGCGAAGGGCAAACACCGGGACTTTGAGAACCTCTGGGAGCCATATATGAGGATCATAGGGACTGAAGGCGGAGCTCATTAATGGGTGTCTTAAATGGATATCTTGACTACAGTTTTTATTTTTTTTATTTTTTTCATAGTGTTTTATATATATTATAACAAACGCAGGTTTGAAGGGTGAATGTGTGAGTGAATGCAAGTGTGTATAAGTGCTTGTTTACAATGTTAAGTTTGTTTGTAAATGTCTTAAAAGAGAAAATTCAATAAAATATATTGAAAAAAAAAAAAAAAAAAAAAAATCCGTGGTGCAAAACTGCTTGAACCGCAACCGTGCTAAAAATGGGCCGTTGGAAGAGCAGAACATACACTTTAAAATGATAATTTCTTTATACATCAATATCAAATAGAGAGAGATGATAGAGAAGATCTGATTGAGGAGGATGGGAGTGAAGAGAGCAGGGAGCGTGAATGTTGCTCTGTGTGGAAATGAGACATAAGGAACTGGACAGTAGGCAGACCAGTAATGCAGATCAGATCCAGGACTATGGCAAGACAAATTAAAGAATCATCAGAGAGACACCCTAGTATGCAGGCTGGAAAGGAAAGGTACAGTGTTAGGGGAGCGGAAGGAGGACCCAAATGCAGAGTAGCAGAGAACTTAAGCAGGGTTATTTCAAACAAGAGTTCATCCAAGCACAGGGAACAAACAAAATCCAAAAATCCACAATCCAAAAACGGGGGGGGGGGGGGGGGGGGGGGGCGAGGGCAAGGCAGGGAAAGACTTCACAGGGAAAAATCACGGAAAGCTGGGAACGGCAGCAGGCACAGTCGGGCAGGAGGGCAGACGAACAAGACAAACATTTCACGCAGACTGGCAAGGCTGGCAGGACGATCTGACACAAAACAAGAGGAACACCGGGGTTAAATACAAGAGGTAACAAGGGTAATGGGGAACAGGTGAGACACCAGGTGGATCACATTAGGGCGGGGCAGGACAATCAGACAAACAAAGTGAAGCTAGACAAGACAAGACAAGACAGGAAGCTGACTATCAAAAACAGGAAGCAGAACACACAGATACAGGGAAACATAAGACAGGATCCATAACACCAGACTAGGGAGGGGAGAAAACCGAGACAAAAACACAGGGAAGGCCAAGCGGGGAAAACAACCCCCAACAAAAACCCAAACCACAACAGTACCCCCCCCCCCAAAGACAGATCCCAGATGTCAAAAAACAAAAACCCCAAAAGGGAACAAAAAACAACCCAGAGAGGGCGAAAGACACCGGGAACGAGGGGACTGAGGGACGGGGAACCAGGGGGCCAAAGGCACTAGGGACAGAGGCAAACAGGGAGCACAGAGGACAAAGACAAAGGGGAGCCAGAACAGGGAACAAGGGAGGGACCGAGTGAGGGAGCGAGAGAGGGACTAGGAAGGAGACAGGAGAAGGAGAAGAAAGAGGGGACGAGCGAGAGACAACGGGTCAGGGTAAACAGCAAGGGAGAGGTGTAGACGGAAGAAGCGAGGAGCCAAATGGCGAAAAGACGTGACAATAGACCAGACGAAGAAAGAGCACTGATAGGGAGCACAAGGAAGGAGGGTACTAAGGAGTCTAGCAAAAGGACTGGAGACCGGTGGCGAGCAGGGACTAGAGAGGAAACCGAGAAAGGGTAGGAACACAGGGAGACGAGACAGAGAGACAAAACACAGGGAACGAAGGAGAAAGAGGGGAAGAAAGAGACCCACACAGAAAGAGAGAGAGACAGACCACGAACAGAACAAAGCGAAAGAGAGACACAGAGGACAAGACCGACTGACAGACACAGGGAACCAAAGGGACAAAGGGGAGAAGACACCAGGACGGAGAGCAAAACCGATAGGGAGAAACAGAGAGACACAGAGCGAGAGACAGAGACACAGACAGAGAGTAGGAGACAGAGAGAGATACACACAAACAAACAGAGGGAGAGAAAGGGACTGAGACGCAGAGAGCAAGACAGACAGACATAGAAAGAGGAAGAGACAGCAAGACGCAGAGACAGAGTGAACTAGACCGACACAGGGACCAAGAGAGACATGAGAGAGACTAATACAACCAGAAAAACAGTGAGACACAGAGACACAGCGAAAGGGGGAGGAGCACAAAGAGCAAGACCGACAGATACAGAAAGCAAGAGAGACAGGGCAATTGAGACAAGTATTCGGGAAGGGGCGAGGATGAAGACAAGAGAGGAATAGAAGGAGAAGAACAGAGAAAAGGAGAGGAGAAGCAAGCAGGGACAGGTACAGCGCAGCCTAGATAGAAAGGCAAAAAACACTAGAAACGGAGAGGAACGGGGAGAGTCACCCACACAAACAGGCAGAAAAAGGGACTGAAACCCAGAGAGCAGGACAGACACAGGGAAAGAGAAAAGCGCAGGGAGATAGGGGCAGAGTGTGAAACACGTAAAGAGGTCACAGGAAGGGAGTGGGACCGAGCACAGGGGACACACAGAGAGCATGGACGAGTAGGGTGGAGAGACAAAAAGGGAGAAGACGAGACGCAAAAAGCCAGACAGACAAGAGAGCGAGACAGCCAGGCAAAGAGACCGGAAGGGACCGAAAGAAACCGAAGCAAGGAGAGAAAAAATAAATAAACAAATAAAGAAACAAATAACAAGTAAAAAAACCAAAAAAAACAATGAGACTAGGCAACCAGAAGGAGGATGGAACGAAAGAAGATGTTGTACATTGTGATGGGATATCCCTTTTTATGTAAGAGATTTTTAGGAGTGTTACTTTTAGATAATGTGGAGTTTGGCTTCAGAATCCCAACAAGGCCGTCCATCACAGAGAAC
>NW_022605598.1:686061-686186 GCF_008692095.1 Etheostoma spectabile | reverse complement strand
GCACCAGAGACCCAAGAACGGGTATACTAAAAACCCCACTAGGGGGCGCACAAGGGACGCGAAGAAGCCCCCGGGAGGGGGGTCACGGAAGAGCCCGTGGAGGAGCTCACGGAAGAGCCCGCGGA
>NW_022605598.1:681421-686051 GCF_008692095.1 Etheostoma spectabile | reverse complement strand
GAAGAGCCCGCGGAGGGGCTCACGGAAGAGCCACAGGGAAACGGGACAGGCGTAGACCGGGCAGGACGGGACGCGGATGGAGACGGTAGGACTACAGACGGATCGGTTGTGGCGGCAAATTTGGACGGAGTGGACACAGGGACAGGGAGGAAGACGGGGACATGAACGGTGACAGGGACAGAGACAGTGACCGGGACAGGGACAATGACTGGAACAGAGACAAACACAGGGACTGAGACAAGCACGGGGACAGACGTAGGCACGGGGACAAGCACTGGGACAGGGATACGAACAGGTACAGAGACGGGGACAGGAACAGACACAGTGACGGGGACAAAGACAGAGACAGGGACAGACACAAGACCAGGGAGACTAGGACTAGGACAAGCAAAGACACGGGGGGCCGGGGTTCCTGAGGACCTGGGACTGAGGCCAGGACCTGAGGAAGCCAGGGGACTGAGTCCCAGGGGACCCCCGGAACCGGGACCAGGGGAACCCCGGGAGCCAGTGCCTAGAAAGGACAGAGGCCCAGACACCGGCCGGCGGTCGGGGGCACCGACCTCCGACCGAGGGCCAGAAACGGTGGCCGTCGGCCGGGGGGCAGGGCCACCGAGTGCCAGCCGGGGGTCAGAAAGGCTGGACCTCTGAACAGAGTCGGGAGGTCTGGTCAGCTGGTCTGGGTCTGGGGGACCGGTCGGCTGGTCTGAGTCTAGGGGACTGGTCGGCTGGTCTGGGTCTGGGGGGCCGGTCGGCCGGTCTGGGTCTGGGGGCCTGGTCGGCTGGTTGGGATCTAGGGGGCCAGTCGGCTGGTCGGGATCTAGGGGGCCAGTCGGCTGGTCTGGGTCAGGGAGGCCAGTCGGCTGGTCTGGGTCTAGGGGCCTGGTGCTGGTCTAGGGCTGGTCGGCTGGTCATGTTCAGAGGGGCCGGTCGGCCGGTCTGAGTCAGGGGGGTCAATGGGCGGTCGGGTCCGGGGGGCCAGTCGGTGGTCTGGATCAGGGGGGCCGGTCGGCCGGTCGGGGGCGGGGCCGGTCGCTGGTCTGGATCTAGGGGGCCGGTCGGCCAGTCTGGGTCAGTGGGTCGGCGGGGGAGCGTTGACCCGCACGGCCCTCCGGAAGCACGGGACCGTCTCGACCTCTTGGGGGGACTGGCGGTGGCGAATTGTGGGAGGATTGTCAGTGGAAACAACGCGGCTGGGGGTCGTGGCGGCTGGCAGTGCAGGCCGGAGTCCGTGGCGCGCGGCAGCGGCGGCGGATGTCCGCCTGGGGGGTGCTGGCGCCGCCGCTCCTCCGATCTGGGAGGGGACCGAATTCTGCGTCCACTCTCCACCGTACCATCATGAGGTGCCAGTTCTCTGTGGATCTATTCTCATGATACGGCGGAAAGCGGCGGACATAAGGGTCCGCCAACGGGTCGAGCGGGTGGAGGAGCGTTTGGAAGACATAATCTGCTGGGTCCATAACTGTCAGATCGTTCTGTTAGGGGAGCGGAAGGAGGACCATATGCAGAGTAGCAGAGAACTTAAGCAGGGTTTATTTCAAACAAGGGTCATCCAAGCACAGGGAACAAACAAAATCCAAAAATCCACAATACAAAACGGGGGGGGGGGGGGCGATGGCAAGGCAGGAAGACTTCACAGGGAAAAAACTACGGAAAGCGGGAACAGGCAGCGGGCACAGTCGGGCAGGAGGGCAGACGAAACAAGACAAACATTTCACGCAGACTGGCAAAGCTGGCAGGACGATCTGACACAAAACAGAGGAACACCGGGGTTAAATACAAGAGGTACACAGGTAAGGGGAAAACGGTGGACACCAGGTGGATCACATTAGGGCGGGGCCGGACAATCAGAAAACAAAGTGAAGATAGACAAGACAAGACAAGACAAGACAGGAAGCGACTATCAAAAACGGAAGCAGAACACAGATACAGGAAACATAAGACAGGATCCATAAACACAAGATTAGGGAGAAAACCGAGACAAAAACACAGGGAAGGCCAAACGGGGAAAACAACCCCCAACTAAAACCCAAACCACAACAGTACAGAGAAAACAAACAAAATGTAGTAGGCCTAGTAATCACAGTAAAGTAGTCTAGAGAATGTTGGGAAAGGAGGTTTGAAATGTGTGTAGACAAATTATCAGTTAACTCTAAGTATTACAGTTAGTAGTTACTACCCTATATACATCTAGGCCTTTTTTTGCTGAGGGGGTGGGGGTGGTGGAGGAACATGGGGTTC
Organism: Etheostoma spectabile; assembly: GCF_008692095.1. Classification (NCBI taxonomy): domain Eukaryota; kingdom Metazoa; phylum Chordata; class Actinopteri; order Perciformes; family Percidae; genus Etheostoma; species Etheostoma spectabile. Next base: position 683,813 of record NW_022605598.1, on the reverse strand, counting down.
CATCAGGACTGCCTATGCATAGGGCCCAGGATCTTGTGCTACGCCCCTGCAGCAGACTATAATGAGGCACGGCTTACCTGTTGAGTGGTTGGATTGCAATGATGGAAAAAACTGTTTGTGTAACAGCGCTGGGATGAGAGAAGCTGCACCAGGAGCCGTTGATAATCCTCTCTGTATCGCTCCCAGTTAGGCACATGCGCTGCATGTTGAACACACTATGCCTCGCTGCTCAGCTGTGTGTGGAGCTTATATTCAAAAGAAAGCTGCATGGTATTTTTACCCAGGTTTGTAGTCCAGTGTGGTGTAACGGAGTTAAAAATGCACTTTATTAATTCACATTTCCAATTTATGTTTAATTTAATTGTAATATATTTTAATTATCATTTAATGATTTGTTTGGAATTTTTGAATTTCATCTTATTGAGAATAATTAATTTATCACATCGCTATTGTTTCCTGTGGAGATGTTGTTACTGCAATGCGCCTCTTATGTGCCTCCTAAGTTGCCGTAGCTTCCAGTTTCACCTCACAATAATGTCTTGTATTGCTGAGGTAGGTTGCTTGTAAAATGCTGCTGCACTATTTTAGTGTTTTCTTTGAAGATTGTGTTGGGACCCTTAAATATTTTATTTTTGCAAAGTTAATACAATGTTAACTGTTTTGTGCTGTTTTTACTGTTAAATATAACCTGTAATAATGCTTTGTCTAACATTTTTTCCTTTTGAGCGCTTGCTATATGATGAATAACGGAGGTACAGTCACTTATGAGTGTGTGAATTCTCTTGTGTGATGTTTTGGTGCAGATGGTGATATGAACATGGGAAACAGGCCACTGATGTGATGTTGTCTTCTGCAGGTGTGTGTGTCTCTTTGTTGGATGTATAACTTTTGTTATTTCTGTTTTGCTTTGTTCACTGAAACTGTTGGAAAGTGTGGAGCATTGTTTCTCATTATTTTCATGTGTACGGTTATAGATCGGTTTGGGTTTTACCCCGTCTGTCCACCATTTCACTGAACATTCAGAGACCATGACGCCTTGTATTGCTGAGGTGCACATGGTGTTATAAACATGGGAAACAATGGGTGATGTTGTCTTCTGCAGAAAAATAAATTCTGGAAAATTGTCAGCTGAAGGGGTTTCCTTTCATCGCCCACATCTGTCCTGTCCACATCTGTTACAGAGGCATATAGATCCTCCTGCAATATAGAAACTAATCGCCATGTGAATAGAGATGCTCTGGGTTTGCGCCCTCCATCTTGAGTGTTACCTACTGTGCCTGAGTTATTTGAAAAGTTTTGTGTTATCTAATTTATGTCATTTAAAAAAAAACAACATTATTTTAGATTTTTGTCAATATTTTTGCAATGCTCGTATGATTACCAACTTGTGAAGCTATGACTCAAAGTACTGTACATGGGGTGTTTATTCCTATCCCGGGTGAGCTTCTCCGGCAGAGCTCTCGTCTACAGAGGGCCAAGTAATATTTCATCTATGAAATCAATCCCAGATCAGGGCACACAAATGTAACATACATGGTGCATACACTCCTGTTTCCACCTGTTCATGTATTCCATGCAGAAGCTGACAAGTTACAGTACAGACAGCACTGCCCCCAAATGGACTTGCACCTCCCGCTGGTTAGACTGGAAAATGACTCTGTTAAATGAAAGTGTCCGTGTAGGTGTATAAATGATCTCGAAATATCTACTATGGCAACAGAAACTGATGAAAAAAAGAATACTTGGGTTATACACTTGGGAATACTTCACACCTGATGAAGACGTTGGAGCAGGCTCTTCCTCAGCCTCCTCAGACCCCAGGTACAGCACGCCCAGGACCACCTGCAGTTTGCATACCAGCCAGATGTTGGTGTGGAGGACGCCATCCTCTACCTGCTACACCGGGTCCACTCCCATCTGGATAAGGGGAATGGCACAGTGAGGGTCCTCTTCTTGGACTTCTCCAGTGCCTTCAATACCATCCGGCCCCCTATACTCCAGGACAAATTGATCAGGGTGGGAGTGGATCCCTATCTGGTAGACTGGATCAGAGACTACCTCACCGACAGGCCACAGTACGTCAGGCTGAAGGACATCATGTCTGATACTGTGGTCAGCAGCACTGGAGCCCCACAGGGCACAGTGCTGGCCCCTCTTCTCTTCACCCTGTACACCTCGGAGTTCTGTTACAACTCAGAGCTGTGTCACATACAGAAGTACAGATGACACAGCCATCGTTGGGAGGTCCAGACCAAGACCACGACCGGTCCTGCTAGAGGGAGTTGAGGTGGAGGTAGTTGAATCATACAAATACTTCGGGCTGTGGCTAGACAGCAAACTGGACTGGACAACAAACAGCAGCCACCTATACAGGAAGACACAGAGCCGGCTG
>NW_022605598.1:680799-681398 GCF_008692095.1 Etheostoma spectabile | reverse complement strand
CTTTAACATCTGCAGCAAACTGCTGTGGATGTTCTACCAGTCTGTGGTCACCAGTGTCATCTTTTACACTGTGGTGTGCTGGGGGGACAGCATATCAAAGAAGGACACCCACAGGCTGGATAAACTGATCAGGCGGGCCGGCTCTGTGGTCGGCATGAAGCTGGACTCACTGGTGACGGTGGCAGAGAGGAGGACATTGGACAAACTGCTGGACATTACTGAAAATGCCAGCCACCCCCTGCACACCGTCATCAGCACCCAGAGGAGCCTGTTCAGTGGAAGGCTGCTCCTTCCCAAGTGCCGGACCAATAGACTCAAGGACTCCTTTGTCTCTAATGCCATCCGACTATACAACTCCTCACTAAGGGGGAGGAGGAAATAGGGCAGAGAGGACAATACATACATACATACATACATACATACATACCGTACACATACATACATACATACACACACCTGGACTTAAATTCACACCTGGTCACTTTATCACTAAAACCCACACTTTAATAATAATTTATGGTCTTTTCTTTGTTTATTTGACGAATGTTTTTATTGTTGTTATTATTGTTATTTTGTTGTCTTTATACTGTCTTTTTATC
>NW_022605598.1:677136-680789 GCF_008692095.1 Etheostoma spectabile | reverse complement strand
TTCTTTTTATTTCTTTTTTCTTGCTAAAACTGCTGCTGGAATAAAGAGAAGTCTAAGTCTAAGTCTTGTGTGGGGGGGAAAGCCTCTGGCATTAATCACGTTGTCAAATAAATACATGTGTACAACCAGGACAGCTCGCCTGCTAATCTGTATGCGCATGGCCCTGTGTTGCTGTACACTCCCATGTGACATGAGGTTTTGTTTGTAATTAAAGGTGACACTAAGCCTGAATGTGCAGTGTTGCGTGCGTCACTGAATGGGATGCCGTGGGAAAATAAAGGAAGGGGAGGAGAAACATTAGAGGAGGGCTGAGGGCGATGGGAGAAAGGATGCTGAACTTGTGCCCGGCAGAAAGAAAGACTGGAAAGTGAGTGACAGCGTAGTGTGGCAGTCTATTTCCTTTGCCATTTTTTTTTTTTTACTTTGACGGAATACTTAAGGGCTTTTATGTCCCAGTGAAGATGAGCTGTATTCCTGTCTCACACAGGTAAGCTACCAACTAAAATACTCCAAATACTTTCTAAAGGGACATTTTACACAATGTAACTGCCTGCTCAAACGTTCCTAGCTGTAAGAAATGATGCGTGTTGTACAGAGAGTACAGTGGTAAAAATGAGACCACGCTGTAGATTTAACAACAAAACATCATTGATTGCAGAGGTTTCTCATACCTAAAATTAAATCAGTCGAAACCTCAAAGTTGAAATGGGATTACACACCAACACCCTGGGATAATCATGTTAATCAGCTGTTAAACAGCTCACCATGCAGTCCGTTAAATTAGTATTGTAATGGAACTGTGCAATGCAGTGACATTTTAGTAGCCACAGACTCTATTCAAGTCCATATAGATGCAATAAACAAAACCAAAATCAACACTGAAATTGCCCAAGTGTCCCTTTTTTCATTCAGATGCTGCAAGCTACTATCATCATCAGTAAAGCGTATAATGCATACTTTTCATTCATTCATGTGCATTGATGCCTACCTGTAAGTCAAATTATGGAATGGGCCAGCTCTGGGCTTTCTGTTATCATATTAGTAATCACTAATCACCACTAGTGGAACCAATAGTTCTCAGAATCATTACTATTCTATCTAAGGCCTTCCTTTTTAATCCTTTGAGTTGTTTAAGCCTGTTATGTGCTTACCTGCAGATTAGTCTTTCCGTTATACCTAAATTTGGAGTCCAAGCTGCCCTTTGTTTTGCAGCAGAAAATCTCTCAGGGAAACGCGTGGTAACCTCCAATAGTACCCGAGGAGTCGAGCTGAGTTAGAAATCCCTGGGCTGAACATGTTTGATCTTGGGTCATATCAGACTTTCACATCTGTACAGCTGCTGTGCAACGGTTTATTTTAAACAGTGTAAATCATACCTGGGTTCAGGTGGAAGATGTATAGGCCTATTTAGACCTTATTGTAAGAGTAAAGGTGCATGTGAGCTGCAGCAGGATTAATGATACACATAATACAGGATGGTTACCTGTCTGCCTTAGTATGTGGAATTGTCAATGCAGTTCAGTACAGTAGATAATCATTTGAGTTTCTTCTGTTTTACAGATTTGCGAGGCATCATACTGTAGATGACTTTTGTCCTATGTGAACTTGTAATATTTTGTCACAAAGTATGTACGTGGAGAGACTGACCCGACGTCACCTCCTGAAAAACGTAACTACACGTCGCGGCGATGCACGTCTCTCGGCTGTGGCTTGGTAGCGTCTCATTTCCCCCCCCGACTCATTTCCTGGTTCTCCTTCTCCATAAACATTAAATCAAGGAGAGGGTGAACTATTCCTGCTACAGATTCCCCACCGTGGTCAGAAAGAACAGGGGAGACTTTTTGTTTCTCTCACTATGACTTTAGATCTGTCACTCTCTTACTCGCTCTACCACACACTCCCATATACCGGCTCAACGTACACACCAACGCACAAGTAGGGGCGGCTGTGGCTCAGTGGTAGAGCGGTTGACTGCCAATCGGAAGGTTGGTGGTTCAATCCCCGCCCCTGCAGTCATTGTCGAAGTGTCCTTGGGCAAGACACTGAACCCCGAGTTGCCCCCGGTGCTGCGCATCGGAGTGTGAATGTGTGTGAATGTTTATCTGATGAGCAGGTGGCACCTTGTATGGCAGCCCCGGCCACAGTGTATGAATGTGTGTGAATGGTGAATGTATCCTGTAGATGTAAAAGCGCTTTGAGCAGTTGTTGAAAAGTGCTATATAAATACAGCACATTTACAAGTATAAAAGTCAGTCCACGGCGAAAGGTCAGTGTGGAGTCTCCGCAGAACCACAAATCAAGCTGTACCTGTAGCCTGGACAGTAGGTCTCACATTGCTCTGACAACAGATCTTGGCTGCAGTCTAACAGTTTTATTATTATTGTAAATTGGCTTCTAGGTTTCCGGAAAGATGCCATTTTTGTAGCTTCGATTCTCTGCTGAAGGCTTGGAGCACAGAAGGTATCTTTTGATTCTGTTTTGCTGAAATTCAGTGAGCCAGTCAGAGTATTGATGAGGTTGGATGATAGAAAAGCCAAATTTCACCCAAAATGTGTTGTGTGTTTGCAGTTTGAGCACCATTCTCAGCCAAGTGGAATCTCAGATGGAGGAGATTCCAGTTGAGAGAAGAGGCAGCAAAGCCTACCAGGTGCGGCAGACGTCTGTACTCTAGTTTTAATAGTATCCCTTGTCTAGATCATTTGTTTGTTTCTAATTATCTCAGTACAGTGTGCAGATTGGTGCTTTAACAAAGGTGTGACAAGACCCCTGGTGATAGCACAGTATGTAAATTTTTAGTATGGTCAGTTAGTATTGTTTTTTACCCCAGGATCTTTCCCTTTACATCTAGGCATGACTTTAATATAATAAATCATACAAAGTGTTTTGTTTTGGAAGGCTAATGTAAATCATTACATATCTCCTCCTTGGAGCAGATCTTCCCTGAAGCCAACATGAATGACGACTCAGATTCCAGCTCCTATCCTGAAGGCTTTCTTTACAGGAGGGAGCGTCTTCCCTCTATAGTTGTGGAGCCCACAGAGCAAAGAGAGCCGGACAGCGGAGATCCATACCGGCCCCCTCGATGCCTAATGAACAACAATGTAGAGGAGGAGGAGGAAGAGAGGGAGGACACAAGTGCTGAGCGCACAGACAGCCATGTGGAAGGGGAGCAGCAGGACGACATGGGGGTGCAAGAAGGGTAAGGACCACATACCACAAGCAGCATGGTGGTCCAATGGTTAGCACTGTCGTTCCGGGCCTTTCTGTGTGGAGTTTGTAACCCTTTGTGTGGGTTTCCCTTCGGGTGCTCCGGTGTTCCTCCAGTCAGTTCCCTTGATCAAAGCTCAGATCTGGAGTGGATCCCCGGGCGCTGTAAATGGCTGCCCACTGCTCCCCTGAGAGATGGGATAAATTCAGAGAATGAATTTCCCTACATCGCTATGTGTATATGACAATAAAGGAAATTTAAAAAATAATATAAAATAAAGAATATGTCCCCCGCATAGACTGTTAATATTAATGGTCAAAGCATCTGGTTTGGCTAAATCATTCCTACCACAGGCAATAAAACTCTTTAACACGTCATCCCTGGGTGCTAGATGAGACTTTTAGACACCACAATATCGCACTAAGGGCAACCTGCACAATTGGTT
>NW_022605598.1:675205-677126 GCF_008692095.1 Etheostoma spectabile | reverse complement strand
TTAGCATACATTTAGCATATTATTTAAGTAGTTGCACATTTTGTTTTTCCCATCCTGTATATATTTAAATATTTGTCCTTATATTTTATTCTTATATTTTATTCCTATTATTATTATTATTTAATGTATACTGTATGTATATTTTTTCATAGTATTCCATTTATATTTATATTCTGTGTTGTGTGAATAATGTACGTGTGCTGGTGTAACACTGTAATTTCCCCATTTTTTGGGATCAATAAATATCTATCTATCCATCTAAGTGCTGCAAATGTGGAAGTGCCGTAAAGCTACATTTTATCTGAATTTCAGCTGGGGGGGACTCCTTAAACCTGCTTTCTATATGAATTCCAGCAGGTGGCGCAGGTGCGGTTGCAAAAGGAGGTCGGTTTCTGTAGAAGTCTCTGAGAAAGTGACCCGCTTATCACTTGATTTATTATCTCAGTAAACGTTTTCATGAAAATTTTATGGTCTCAATTGCTAGTTTTCGGTCTGCAACACAGAATGAAGTTCATTTTTTGGAATTATGGTCTTGTAGATTTTAAAATCCGCGATAAAGGGGGTGTTTTAGGGTGGGACTATGATGTGATTGCCAATAACATAGAGTATAAGGGCTCCTCCCACTCGTCTAAAATCGTCACATCTGCAACCAGAATGGCTGCACCCGTAATGGCAAACTCAACAACTCTTAGCAGATCTCCACAAACCAATGGGTGACTTCTGTCTATCCATATTAAGAGTCTATGACTTCAAGCACAGTCTGAAAGTTAAAATGGTGGCTTTTTAAAAAATTTTGAATAATTTGTTGATGCTGATATTATTTTGTGTTGCAGTGACAGAAAATGACAACTATCACTGTATCAAACTTTCATTCCACTATCAGGGACTTTAAGAAATCAGTGTGAAACTTGCTTTGAATTCTAAATGGTTTACATGTTTGAAATATTCTATGTATCCAATGTTCTACCTGATTGTGGCTTTACATTTCCACTGTTGCAGATTGGTTGCGCGGAAGTCTTCTATTGGTCAACTCTCTCGGCTGACCCCACCTGCCTCCTCCACCCCCCCTGAGGCTGCCCCACCCTGCCTGAGGAGCTGAGCCAGTACAACCAGTACGAACTGACAGCACTGTGTCACTTTTATAATGTGTAACCTCTTTATGTTGGACTTTCCCAATTACAGAAAACCCCTTGGAAAGGTTGAGACGACTACACATGTAAATATATTTTAAGGAAATAAGGTCCACTTCAAATAACTAATACTAAGCTTATTCCAGTACTGCTTTTTGGATTGATAATGTGTGAGTAACTGCTGCAGTTTGCTGTTAATGTATGTGAAACTGTGGGCTGAAGGTAACCGCAGATTGTAGCACTAGCCATCAGGACTCTGCTTTGTGATGCAAATCTCCTCCCACAGCAAATAAGCATGTGATGAATGACTTTTAGGGCCAGTTTACTAAATATGAGCATGAAAGGCCAGCCCAGACCCAACAGTTGTAGGGGCCTTAAAGAATTTAGGAAGATGGTCACAATGGGAAAGTTCAAGGGTGAGAATATTGACTCCTGAATCCTCCATGTTTGAACTAAGGTCGGATCAGAATGGGTTATCAGGTCTTGGTAGACCACATTTTGTGCCACCGTTGAATATTAACTTACAACTCACCAAATTTTGGGGCAAGGTGTGGAATTTAGACCATTTTGGGACACAACTCTAAATTAAAACAAACACTGAAAATATTATTACTGCAGCAGTCATGATCTTTTTACTTAAATACACATGTCTGCAGTCTCTTCAAATGATTAAAATCCATGCAGGAAAATCATATTATATGACCTGATCACTGGTATGACATACTGTACAAATGTACAAATGCTGCTGGATACATACACAACTTTATATATATATATATATATATATATAT
>NW_022605598.1:673042-675195 GCF_008692095.1 Etheostoma spectabile | reverse complement strand
ATATATATATATATATATATATAGAGATAGATAGATATTATAAAGCAGGTACTATAGTAATAGCTGTATCATTGCTGTTTGTCGAGAATTTCAGTGATAATTTCCCACAAATGAAGGTCCATCATGTCTGCTTTGTTGACTTGACTAAGATGAAACATCATTAAATAGTTAAATATTAATATAATATTACATATGCTTCTCCAGTCCCAGATGGATTCAAATGAGTAAGAGTTGAGAAATGTACAGTAAAAAGAAGAAACCAATGTAGAACTCTTGTGTTATGTTTCTGTATAATTCTTCTATATGCACGTTTCCCTTATGTACTACCAGTTCAGTCTGGGTAGCTTCTGAGTTATTTTAAACTCTTGCTAATGTTGCACTGAATCTGTATTTAAACTAGGGCTGTTGAAATAACGTGTTCTTTACAGTTAATTAATTATAGAAAAAAAAAAATACGTCAAAAAACCCACTGGTCAATGGCACTCTGTGATCTACTTTGACGCAGTGTGTGAAAATTATTGAGGCAGAGGAGAAAACTTAGTCTAATAGGATCAAAACTGTGTGTTCCCCAGAGTCAGCTGAGATTCAAATAGTCACTAGAGACTTTAAGTACTGCCGTTTCTAAGGAATGCTTAATGCAGAAACCTGACTAAAGCCAAAACTGGGCTTTTTCAGTGCTGGTTCCACAACCGCATGTTTAAAAAAGGTGGGAAATGGACCTGTTGAGAGTGAAATCCCTAAAGAGAACAGTAGGACAAGACAATGGTTTCAGTTAATCTGGCAGAGGGCCGATGGCCTGTAATGTCACGGGTCTAAATGAGGACCAAGAATGGGGACGAGATTATTTGCAGGCCAAGCTGTGTTAGTCAATGAAAAAGACAAGCACAAACTGAGAAAGGTGACACAAATGCTTTGCAGCAGCGGCAAGTCCAAACACAGGCGCCATCTTGCCACTTGGCTTGGCTGCAGCTCAGTGAGGACAGGGGGACAGTGCGTAGTGATTGCCCTGACTGGGGATCACTGGACCTTGGCGTGACTGCAAACATGCCCTGAATTATGAAGATGGATTTCAGACTCTCAGGTAGGTAGCAAAAAATACATAAATGAAAAATATAAAAAATATATGCATACATCTAAAATAAAATACATCTATCATTTTAAGAATTTGTGTGCAAGCTGTCATGCCAGTTCAAATGAAAATCAAAAGCAGCTCTTCCTAGGACTTAATAGAACCTCTATGATGCTATTTTCTCTACCAAGCTGATTTGTGGTGAGCGTTTTGCGTCTTGAGGCCGTGCATCCCCCAGGTGGGTACTACACATTGGTGTTAGAGCGAGTAGTCCCCCCCCGAAGTGCATTGAGTCTTTGATAAAGCGCTATATAAATGTAATTATTTATTATTATTATTAGGGGTGATCCGAGTACTCGGCTGAAACGAGTATCTGGTACGGATAAAGTACTTTTGCCGAGCACAAGTATTATACGAGTAATATGAGTCAATATCCGTGCTCGGAAATGGAAATACATCTCCTCAACTGGGCGCGCTGCGTTCTGTGATAATCACAGACGCGCCCCCGCCTACAAACACGCTCGGCTCATCACACCACACAGAACACGGAGAAATGCGCTCCCTCGGCCTCTCTCTCTCTCTCTCTCTCTCTCCTTCTCTCTCTCCTCTCTCTTCTCTCTTCCCCCCCGCTCCGTCAGTCAATCGGTCGCGGATGTTCCGTTAACGTTTAGGGTTTCTTCAGCTTCAGGTTGTTTTTAACTTCGGTTGTATCCTTACATTAAACCAGTAGATTTCTGGTGAACGTGGGGTTGTAGTCCGATAGAACCAGTAGATTCTGGTGGTGGGGTTGTAGTCCTACATAGTAACCAGTAGATTCTGGTGAACGTGGGGTTTGTAGTCCTTACATAGTAACCAGTAGATTTCTGGTGAACGGGGTCAGGACCTGCTGCTTGGTTTAAATGCAACTCCCGTTGCGTCTCTGCCATCGAAGATTTTTTTTTCACACACACACACACACACACACACAAAACACATATACCTGGTGTGGAAATAAAAATAAAAAAAAAGAACCCAAAAAAAATCCCAACTGATCATAAAAAAATAAAAAGTTAAAAAAATAAAGTTATATTGAGTATGAAAACTC
>NW_022605598.1:654898-673017 GCF_008692095.1 Etheostoma spectabile | reverse complement strand
AAAATCTGTATCCGATCCGTACTCGGACTGGGCGGGGCCTAACCCGGAAGTGGTCAGATGTACCCGGAAGTGGGTCTGGTTCTCTTGAAATGTGCGGCTTTAACCGGTATGTATTTAAGCATGCATTGATATGGTTGATCAAAAATTGTATATTTATTGCTGATTTGAAAACTATTCACATGACAGCATCAAGCTTCAGATCAATGGTGTTGTCATGGTAACAAACAAACTATATACGACTTTTTGCAACATGAATACAACACTGCGGTTGCAATTGATGTAAATGTAATGAACAAGAGTTTTCATCCTCAATATAACTTTATTTTTTAACTTTTATTTTTTAGGATCAGTTGGGATTTTTTTGGGTCTTTTTTTTTATTTTTATTTCCACACCAGGTATATGTGTTTTGGTGTGTGTGTTGTGGTGTGTGTGAAAAAAAAATCTTCGATGGCAGAGACGCAACGGAGTTCATTTAAACCAAGCAGCAGTTCTGAACCCACGTTCACCAAAATCTACTGGTTACTATGTAGGACTACAACCCCACGTTCACCAGAATCTACTGGTTACTTGTAAGGACTACAAACCCCACTTTTCACCAGAAATCTACTGGTTACTATTCGGACACAAACCCCACGTTCACCAAATCTACTGGTTACTATGTAAGGACTACAACGAAGTTAAAAACAAACCTGAAGCTGAAGACACCCTAAACGTTAACGAACAGATCCGGACCCGATTGACGGAGCGGGGGAGAGAGAAGAGAGAGAGAGAGAGAGAGAAGAGAGAGAGAGAGAGGAGAGAAGAGAGGCCGAGGGGCGCATTTCTCCGTGTTCTGTGTGGGATAGAGCCGAGCGTGTTTGTAGGCGGGGGGCGCTGTGATTATCACAGAACGCAGCGCGCCCAGTTGAGGAGATGTATTCAATCCGAGCACGGATATTGACTCATATTACTCGTATAATACTTGTGCTCGGCAAAAGTACTTTATCCGTACCAATACTCGTTTCAAGCCGAGTACTCGGATCACCCCTAATAATAATAATAAATAATTACATTTATATAGCGCTTTATCAAAGACTCAATGCACTTCGGGGGGGGACTACTCGCTCTAACACCAATGTGTAGTACCCCCGGGGTGCACGGCCTCAAGACGCAAAACGCTCACCACAAATCAGCTTGGTAGAAAATAGCATCATAGGGTTCTATTAAGTCCTAGGAAGAGCTGCTTTTGATTTTCATTTGAACTGGCATGACAGCTTGCACACAAATTCTTAAAATGATAGATGTATTTTATTTTAGATGTATGCATATATTTTTTATTTTTCATTTATGTATTTTTTGCTACCTACCTGAGAGTCGAAATCCATCTTCATATTCAGGGCATGTTTGCAGTCACGCCAAGGTCCTGACCCCAGTCAGGGCAATCACTACGCACTGTCCCCCTGTCCTCACTGAGCTGCAGCCAAGCCAAGTGGCAAGATGGCGCCTGTGTTTGGACTTGCCGCTGCTGCAAAGCATTTGTGTCACCTTTCTCATTTTGTGCTTGTCTTTTTCATTGACTAACACAGCTTGGCCTGCAAATAATCTCGTCCCCATTCTTGGTCCTCATTTAGACCCGTGACATTACAGGCCATCGGCCCTCTGCCAGATTAACTGAAACCATGTCTGTCCTACTGTTCTCTTTAGGGATTTCACTCTCAACAGGTCCATTTCCCACCTTTTTAAACATGCGGTTGTGGAACCAGCACGTGAAAAGCCCAGTTTGGGCTTTAGTCAGGTTTCTGCATTAAGCATTCCTTAGAACGGCAGTACTTAAAGTCTCTAGTGACTATTTGAATCTCAGCTGCCTGGAACACACAGTTTTGACCTATTAGACTAAGTTTTCTCCTCTGCCTCAATAATTTCACACACTGCGTCAAAGTATTCACAGAGTGCCATTGACCAGTGGTTTTTTGACGTATTTTTTTTTTCTATAATTAATTACTGTAAGAACACTTTTTTCAACAGCCCTAGTTTAATACAGATTCAGTGCAACATTAGCAAGAGTTTAAATAACTCAGAAGCTACCAGACTGAACTGGTAGTACATAAGGGAAACGTGCATATAGAAGAATTATACAGAAACATAACCGAGTTCTACATTGGTTTCTTCTTTTTACTGTACTTTCTCAACTCTTCCTCATTTAATCCATCTGGGACTGGAGAAGATATGTATATTTATATTAATATTTAACTATTTAATGATGTTTCATCTTAGTCAAGTCAACAAAGCAGACATGATGGACCTTCATTTGTGGGAAATTATCACTGAATTCTCGACAAACAGCAATGACAGCTATACTATAGTACCTGCTTATAATATCTATCTATCTCTATATATATATATATATAATATATATATATATCATATATTATTATATAATATAAAGTTGTGTATGTATCCAGCAGCATTGTGTCATTTGTACAGTATGTCATACCAGTGATCAGGTCATATAATTGATTTTCCTGCATGGATTTTAATCATTTGAGGACTGCAGACTGTGTATTTAATTAAAAAGATCATGACTGCTGCAGTAATAATATTTTCAGTGTTTGTTTTAATTTAGAGTTGTGTCCCAAAATGGTCTAAATTCCACACCTTGCCCCAAATTGGTGAGTTGAAGTTAATATTCAACGGTGGCACAAAATGTGGTCTACCAAGACCTGATAACCCATTCTGATCCCCTTAGTTCAAACATGGAGGATTCAGGAGTCAATATTCTCACCCTTGAACTTTCCCATTGTGACCATCTTCCTAAATTCTTTAAGGCCCCTACAACTGTTGGGTCTGGGCTGCCTTTCATGCTCATATTTAGTAAACTGGCCCTAAAAGTCTTCATCACATGCTTATTTGCTGTGGAGGAGATTTGCATCACAAAGCAGAGTCCTGATGGCTAGTGCTACAATCTGCGGTTACCTTCAGCCCACAGTTTCACATACATTAACAGCAAACTGCAGCAGTTACTCCAACATTATCAATCCAAAAGCAGTACTGGAATAAGCTTAGTATTAGTTATTTGAAGTGGACCTTATTTCCTTAAATATATTTACATGTGTAGTCGTCTAACCTTTCCAAGGGTTTTCGTAATTGGGAAAGTCCAACATAAGAGGTACACATTATAAGTGACACAGTGCTGTCAGTTCGTACTGTTTCTGCTCAGCTCCTCGGCAGGGTGGGGCAGCCTCAGGGGGTGGGAGAGGCAGGTGGGTCAGCCGAGAGAGTTACCAATAGAAGACTTCCGCGCAACCATCTGCAACAGTGGAAATGTAAAGCCACAATCAGTGAACATTGGATACTAAATATTTCAAACATGTAACCATTTAGAATCAAGCAAGTTCACACTGATTTCTTAAAGTCCCTGATAGTGGAATGAAATTTGATACAGTGATAGTTGTCATTTTCTGTCACTGCAACACAAATAATATCAGCATCAACAAATTATCAAATTTTTTTTAAAAAGCCACCATTTTACTTTCAGATGTGCTTGAAGTCATAGACTCTTAATATGGTGACGAAGTCACCCATTGGTTTGTGGAGATCTGCTAAGAGTTTGTTGAGTTTGCCATTACGGTGCGCCATTCTGGTTGCAGATGTGACGATTTAGACAAGTGGGAGGAGCCCTTTACTCTATGTTATGTGGCAATCACATATAGTCCCCCCAAAACACCCCCTTTACCGCGGATTTAAAATTACAAGACCATAATTCCAAAAAATGAACTTCATTCTGTTGCAGACCGAAATAGCAATTGAGACCATAAATTTTCATGAAAACGTTTACTGAGATAATAAATCAAGTGATAAGCGGGTCACTTTCTCAGAGACTTCTACGAAACCGACCTCCTTTTGCAACCGCACCTGCGCCACTGCTGGAATTCATATAGAAGAGCAGGTTAAGGATCCCCCCCAGCTGAAATTCAGATAAAATGTAGCTTTACGGCACTTCCACATTTGCAGCACTTAGATGGATAGATAGTATTTATTGATCCCAAAAAATGGGGAAATTACAGTGTTACACCAGCACACGTACATTATTCACACAACACAGAATATAAATATAAATGGAATACTATGAAAAATATACATACAGTATACATTAATAATATAATAATAGGAAAAAAATATAGATAAAATATAAGGACAAATATTTAATATATACAGGATGGGAAAAACAAATGTGCAACTACTTAAATAATATGCTAATGTATGCTAAAATGTAAATGAACCAATTGTGCAGGTTGCCCTTAGTGCGATATTGTGGTGTCTAAAAGTCTCATCTAGCACCCAGGAGGACGTGTTAAAGAGTTTTATTGCCTGGTAGAATGATTTAGCAAACCAGATGCTTTGACCATTATATACAGTCTATGCGGGGACATATTCTTTATTTTATATTGATTTTTAAATTTCCTTTATTGTCATATACAATAGCGATGTAGGGAAATTCATCTCTGATTTATCCCATCTCTCAGGGGCAGTGGGCAGCCATTTACAGCGCCCGGGGATCCACTCCAGCTGAGCTTTGATCAAGGGAACTGACGGGAGGAACACCGGAGCACCCGAGGGAAACCCACACAAAGGGTTACAACTCCACACAGAAGGCCCGGAACGACAGTGCTAACCATTGGACCCCCATGCTGCTTGTGGTATGTGGTCCTTCCCCTTCTTGCACCCCCATGTCGTCCTGCTGCTCCCTTCCACATGGCTGTCTGTGCGCTCAGCACTGTGTGTCCTCCCTCTCTTCCTCCTCCTCCTCTACATTGTTGTTCATTAGGCATCGAGGGGCCGTATGGATCTCCGCTGTCCGGCTCTCTTTGCTCTGTGGCTCCACAACTATAGAGGGAAGACGCTCCCTCCTGTAAGAAAGCCTTCAGATAGGAGCTGAATCTGAGTCGTCATTCATGTTGGCTTCAGGAAGATCTGCTCCAAGGAGGAGATATGTAATGATTTACATTAGCCTTCCAAAACAAACCACTTTGTATATTTTATTATTTAAAGCCATGCCTAGATGTAAGGGAAAGATCCTGGGTAAAAAACAATACACTGACCATACTAAAATTTACATACTGTGCATCACCAGGGGTCTTGTCACACCTTTGTTAAGCACCAACTCTGCACACTGTACTAGATAATTGAAACAACAATGATCTACAAGGTACTTTAAAACTAGAGTACAGACGCTGCCCGCACCTGGTAGGCTTTGCTGCCTCTTCTCTCAACTGGAATCTCCTCCATCTGAGATTCCACTTGGCTGAGAATGGTGCTCAAACTGCAAACACAACCATTTTGGGAATTTTGCTTTTCTATCATCCAACCTCATCAATACTCTGACTGGCTCACTGAATTTCAGCAAACAAATCAAAAGATACCTTCTGTGCTCCAAGCCTTCAGCAGAGAATCGAAGCTACAAAAATGGCATCTTTCCCGGAAACCTAGAAGCCAATTTACTAATAATAAAACTGTTTAGACTGCAGCCAAGATCTGTTGTCAGAGCAATGTGAGACCTACTGTCCAGGCTACAGGTAAGCTTGATTTGTGGTTCTGCGGAGACTCCAACTGACCTTTCGCCGTGACTGACTTTTACTGTAAAGTGCTGTATTTATATAGCACTTTTCAACAACTGCTCAAAGCGTCTTTTACATCTACATATACATTCACCATCTCACACCCTTCATACACTGTGGCCGGGCTGCCATACAAGGTGCCACCTGCTCATCAGATAAACATTCACCACACTTCCCACTCCTGCGCAGCACCGGGGGCAACTCGGGTTCAGTGTCTTGCCCAAACGACTTCGACATGACTGCAGGGGCGGGGATTGAACCACCAACCTTCCGATTGGCAGTCAACGCTCTACCACTGAGCCACAGCCGCCCCTACTTGTGCGTGGTGTGTACGTTGAGCCGGTATATGGGAGTGTGTGTGTAGAGCGAGTAAGAGATGACAGATCTAAAGTCATAGTGAGAGAAACAAAAAGTCTCCCCTGTTCTTTCTGACCACGGTGGGAATCTGTAGCAGAAGTTCACCCTCTCCTTGATTTAATGTTTATGGAGAAGGAGAACCAGGAATGAGTCGGGGGGGAAATGACGCTACCAGCCACACCGGAGACGTGCATCGCCGCGCGTGTATTTACGTTTTTCAGGAGGTGACGTCGGGTCATCTCTCCACGTACTACTTGTGACAAATATTACAAGTTCACATAGACAAAGTCATCTACAGTATGTCTTCGCAAATCTGTAAAACGAAGAACTCAAATGATTATCTACTGTACTGAACTGCATTGACAATTCCACATACTAAGGCAGACAGGTAACCATCCTGTTTATGTGTATCATTATCCTGCTGCAGCTCACATGCACCTTTACTCTTACAATAAGGTCTAAATAGGCCTATACATCTTCCCCTAACCCAGGTATGATTTACACTGTTTAAAATAAACCGTTGCCACGCACTGTACAGATGTGAAAGTCTGATATGACCCAAGATCAAACATGTTCGCCCAGGGATTTCTAACTCAGCTCGACTCCTGGGTACTATTGGGGGTTCCACGCGTTTCCCTGAGAATTTTCTGCTGCAAACAAAGGGCAGCTTGGACTCCAAATTTAGGTATAACGGAAAGACTAATCTGCAGGTAAGCACATAACAGGCTTAAACACTCAAAGGATTAAAAGGAAGCCTTAGTATAATGTAATGATTCTGAGAACTATTGGTTCCACTAGTGGTGTTATTGATTACTAATATGATAACAAAGCCCAGAGCTTGCCCATTCCATAATTTGACTTACAGGTAGGCATCAATGCACATGATGAATGAAAAGTATGCATTTACGCTTTACTGATGATGATAGTAGCTTGCAGCATCTGAATGAAAAAAGGGACACTTGGCAATTTCAGTGTTGATTTTGGTTTTGTTTTTGCATCTATATGGACTTGATAGAGTCTGTGGCTACTAAAATTCCACTGCATTGCACAGTTTCCATTACAATACTAATTTAACGGACTGCTGGTGAGCTGTTTACCAGCTGATTAACATGATTATCCCAGTGTTTGTGGTAATCCCCATTTCACTTTGAGGTTTCGACTGATTTAATTTTAGGTATGAGAAACCTCTGCAATCAATGATGTTTTTGTTGTTAAATCTACAGCGTGGTCTCATTTTTAACCACTGTACTCTCTGTACAACACGCATCATTTCTTACAGCTAGGAACGTTTGAGCAGCAGTTACATTGTGTAAAATGTCCCTTTAGAAAGTATTTGGAGTATTTAGTTGGTAGCTTACCTGTGTGAGACAGGAATACACTCATCTTCACTGGGACATAAAAGCCCTTAGTATTCCGTCAAGTAAAAAAAAAAAATGGCAAAGGAAATAGACTGCCACACTACCTGCCACTCACTTTCCAGTCTTTCTTTCTCCGGCACAAGTTCCAGCATCCTTTCTCCCATCGCCCTCAGCCCTCCTCTAATGTTTCTCCTCCCCTTCCTTTATTTTCCCACGCATCCCATTCAGTGACGCACGCAACCTGCACATTCAGGCTTAGTGTCACCTTTAATTACAAACAAACCTCATGGTCACATGGAGTGTACAGCACACAGGGCCATGCGCATACGATTACAGGCGAGCTGTCCTGGTTGTACACATGTATTTATTTGACAACGGTGATTAATGCCAGAGGCTTTCCCCCCCACACAAGACTTAGACTTAACTTCTCTTTATTCCAGCAGCATTTTTAGCAAGAAAAAAGAAAAAAGAATAAAAATAGATAAAAGACAGTATAAAGACAACAAAATAAAATAACAACAATAAAAACATTCGTCAAATAAACAAAGAAAAGACACTAAATTATTATAAAGTGTGGGTTTTAGTGATAGTGACCAGGTTAATTTAAGTCCAGTGTGTGTATGTATGTATGTATGTGTCTGTATGTAGTATGTTATGTATGTATTATTGTCCTCTCTGCCCTATTTCCTCCTCCCCCTTAGTGAGGAGTTGTATAGTCGGATGGCATTAGAGACAAGGAGTCCTTGAGTCTATTGGTCCGGCACTTGGGAGGAGCAGCCTTCCACTGACAGGCTCCTCTGGGTGCTGATGACGGTGGTGCAGGGGGTGGCTGGCATTTCAGTATGTCCGCAGTTTGTCCAATGTCCTCCTCTCTGCCACCGTCACCAGTGGAGTCCAGCTTCATGCCACCACAGAGCCGGCCCGCCTGATCAGTTTATCCAGCCTGTGGGTGTCCTTCTTTGATATAGCTGTCCCCCCAGCACACCACAGTGAAAGATGACACTGGTGACCACAACTGTAGAACATCCACAGCAGTTTGCTGCAGAGTTTAAAGGAGCGCAGCCTCCTCAGGAAGTACAGCCGGCTCTGTGTCTTCCGTATAGGTGGCTGCTGTTTGTTTGTCCATTCCAGTTTTGCTGTCTAGCCACAGCCCGAGTATTGTATATTCAACTACCTCCACCTCAACTCCCTCTAGCAGGACCGGTCGTGGTCTTGGTCTGGACCTCCCAACGATGGCTGTGTCATCTGTACTTCTGTATGTGACACAGCTCTGAGTTGTAACAGAACTCCGAGGTGTACAGGGTGAAGAGAAGAGGGGCCGCACTTGTGCCCTGTGGGGCCCAGTGCTGCTGACCACAGTATCAGACATGATGTCCTTCAGCCTGACGTACTGTGTCCTTCGGTGAGGTAGTCTCTGATCCAGTCTACCAGATAGGGATCCACTCCACCCTGATCAATTTGTCTGGAGTATAGGGGGCCGGATGGTATTGAAGGCACTGAGAAGTCCAAGAAGAACCCTCACTGTGCCATTCCCCTATCCAGATGGGAGTGACCCGGTGTAGCAGGTAGAGGATGGCGTCCTCCACACCAACATCTGGCTGGTATGCAAACTGCAGGTGGTCCTGGCGTGCTGTACCTGGGGTCTGAGAGGCTGAGAAGAGCCTGCTCAACGTCTTCATCAGTGTGAAGTATTCCCAGTGTATAACCCAAGTATCTTTTTTTCATCATTTTCTGTTGCCATAGTAGATATTCGAGATCATTTATACACCTACACGGACACTTCATTTAACAGAGTCATTTTCCAGTCTACCAGCGGGAGGTGCAAGTCCATTTGGGGGCAGTGCTGTCCTGTACTGTAACTTGTCAGCTTCTGCATGGAAACATAACAGGTGGAAACGGAGTGTATGCACCATGTATGTTACATTGTGTGCCCTGATCTGGATTGATTTCATAGATGAAATATTACTTGGCCCTCTGTAGACGAGAGCTCTGCCGAGAAGCTCACCGGGTAGAATAAACCCCCCATGTACAGTACTTTGAGTCATAGCTTCACAATTTGGTAATCATACAGCATTGCAAAAATATTGACAAAATCTAAATAATGTTGTTGGTTTTTTAAATGACATAATTAGATAACCAAAACTTTTCAAATAACTCAGGCACAGTAGGTAACACTCAAGATGAGGGCCAAACCCAGAGCATCTCTATTCACATGGCGATTAGTTTTCTATATTGCAGGAGGATCTATATGCCTCTGTAACAGATTGGCCAGGACAGATGTGGGCATGAAAGGAAACCCCTTCAGCTGACAATTTTCCAGATTTATTTTTCTGCAGAAGACACATCACCCATTGTTTTCCCATGTTTATAACACCATGTGCACCTCAGCATACAAGCGTCATGGTCTCTGAGTTCAGTGAAATGGTGGACAGACGGGGCAACCAAACCGATCTATAACCGTACACAACTGAAAATAATGAAAACAATGCTCCACACTTTCCACAGTTTCAGTGAACACAGCAAAAACAGAAATAACAAAAGTTATACTATCCAACAAGGACACACACACCTGCAGAGACAACATCACATCATGGCCTGTTTCCCATGTTCATATCACCATCTGCACCAAAACATCACACAAGAGAATTCACACACTCATAGTGACTGTACCCTCCGTTATTCATCATATAGCAAGCGCTCAAAAGGAAACAATGTTAGCAAGCATTATACAGGTTTATTTAACAGAAAACCAGCACAAACAGTTAACATTTGTATAACTTTGCAAAAATAAAATATTAAGGGTCCCAACACATCTTCAAGAAAACACTAAAATAGTGCAGCAGCATTTTACAAGCAACCTACCTCAGCAATACAAGACATTATTGTGAGTGAAACTGGAAGCTACGGCAACTTAGGAGTCACATAGAGGCGCATGCATGTAACACATCTCCACGAACAATAGCGATGTGATAAATTAATTATTCCAATAGATGAAATTCAAAATTCCAACAAATCATTAAATGATATTAAAATATATTACAATAAATTACAATAAATTGGAATGTAATTAAACAAGTGCATTTTTAACTCCGTTACACCAACTGGACTACAAACCTGGGTAAATACCATGCGCTTTCTTTGAATATAAGCTCCACACACAGCTGAGCAGCGAGGCATATTGTTCAACATGCAGCGCATGTGCCTAACTGGAGCGATACAGAGAGGATTATCAACGGCTCCTGGTGCAGCTTCTCTCATCCCAGCGCTGTTACACAAACAGTTTTTTCCATCATTGCAATCCACCCACTCAACAGGTAAGCCGTGCCTCATTAAGTCTGCTGCGGGGCGTACACAGATCCTGGGCCCTATGAGAGCATCCTGATGGAACCCCTGTTCCCTCCACCACCCCCACCCCTCAGCAAAAAAAGGCCTAGATGTATAGTAGGGTATAACTACTAACTGAATACTTAGTTAACTGATAATTTGTCTACACACATTTCCAAACTCCTTTCCCAACATCTCTCGACTACTTTACTGTTGATTACTAGGCCTACTACATTTTGTTTGTTTTCTCTGTACTGTTGTGGTTTGGGTTTTAGTTGGGGTTTTGTTTCCCCGTTGGCCTTCCCTGGTTTTCTGTCTCGGTTTCTCCCTAGTCTGGTGTATGGATCCTGTCTTGTTCCCGTATCTGTGTGTTCGCTTCCGTTTTTGATAGTCGCTCTCTGTCTTGTCTTGTCTTGTCTTGTCTAGCTTCACTTTGTTTGTCCTGATTGTCCTGCCCCGCCCTAAGTGATCCACCTGGTGTCCACCTGTTTCCCCTTACCTTTACCCTCTTGTATTTAACCCCGTGTTCCTTCTTGTTTGTGTCAATCGTCCTGCAGCTTTGCCAGTCTGCGTGAAATGTTTGTCTTGTTCGTCTGCCCTCCTGCCCGACTGTGCCCGCTGCCTTTTCCGTTTTTTTTTTTCCGTGATTTTTTTCCCGTGTGAAGTCTCCCTGCCTTGCCATCGCCCCCCCCCCCCCTTTTTTGATTGTGGATTTTTGGATTTTGTTTGTTCCCTGTGCTTGGATGAACCCTTGTTTGAATAAACCTGCTTAAGTTCTCTGCTACTCTGCATATGGTCCTCCTTCCGCTCCCCTACAGAACGATCTGACCAGATTATGGACCCAGCAGATTTAGTCTTCCAAACGCTCCTCCACCCGCTCGACCCGTGGCGGACCTTTATGTCCGCCGCTTTCCGCCGTATCATGAGATAGATTCCACAGAGAACTGGCACCTCATGATGGTACGGGGAGGAGGTGGACGCAGAATTCGGTCCCTCCCAGGATCGAGAGCGCGGCGGCCCAGCACCCCCCAGGCGGACATCCAGCCGCCGCTGCCCGCCGCCACGGACTCCCGGCCTGCCACTGCCAGCCGCCACGGACCCCCACCGGCGTTGGTTGCCACTGACAAATCCTCCCACAATCGCCACCGGCCAGTCCCCCCAAGAGGTCAGACGGTCCCCGTGCTTCCCGTAGGGCCGTGCGGGTCACGCGCCCCGCCGACCCCACTGACCCAGACTGGCCGACCGGCCCCCTAGAACCAGACCCCGACCGGCCCCCCCCCCCTGACCCGATACCGCCGACCGGCCCCCCTGATCCAGACCAGCGACTGGCCCCCCGGACCAGACCGTCCCATTGACCCCCTGACTCAGACCGCCGACCGCCCCTCTGAACATGACCAGCCGACCATCCCCTAGACCAGCAACCTGGCCCCCTAGACCCAGACCAGCCGACTGGCCTCCCTGACCCAGACCAGCCCGACTGGCCCCCTAGATCCCGACCGCCGCTGCCCCCTAGATCCAACCAGCCCCCAGGCCCCCATACCCAGACCGCCGACCGCCACCAAGACCCAACCACCGACCAGTCGCCCTAACTCACAGACCACCGACCACGTCCCCCAACCGCACCAGCTGACAACCTCCCACTCTGGGTTCATAGGTCCAGCCTTTCTGACCCCCGGCTGGCACTCGTGGCCCTGCCCCCCGGCCGACCGCCACCGTTTCTGGCCCTCGTTCGGAGGTCGGTGCCCCCGACCGCCGCCGTGTCTGGCCTCTGTCCTTTCATGGCACTGGCTCCCGGGTTCCCCTGGTCACCGGTTCCGGGGTCCCCCTGGACTCAGTCCCCTGGCTTCCCCTCATGTCCCGGCATCAGTCCCCAGGTCCTCAGAACCGGCCCCCCCGTGTCTTTGCTTTCCCTAGTCCTATCCTCCCTGTCTGTGTCTGTCCCTGGTCTCGTCTTTGTCCTGTCTCTGTGTACTGTTCTGTCCCCGGCTCTGTACCTGTTCGTATCCCTGTCCCAGTGCTTTGTCCCGTTGCCTACTCTGTCCCCGTGCTTGTCTCAGTCCCTGTGTTTGTCTCTGTTCGTCATGTCCCTGTCCCGGTCCACTGTCCTGTCCCTGTCACCGTTCCTGTCCCCGTCGCCCTCCCTGTCCCTGTGTCCACTCCGTCCAATTTGCCGCCACAAACCGATCCGTCCTAGTCCTAACCGTCTCCAGCCCGTCCCTGTCCGTCCCGTCCTCCTTCCCGTTTCCTGTGCATCTTCCGTGAGCCCCTCCGCGGCTCTTTATCCGTGAGCTCCTCCGCGGCTCTTCCGTGACTCCTCCACGGGCTCTTCCGTGACCCCCCTCCCGGGGCTTCTTCGCGTCCCTTGTGCGCCCCCTAGTGGGGGTTTTTAGTATACCCCGTTCTTGGGTCTCTGGTCGCCCTTTTTGGCATTCTGATGCATCCCCTCGAACCTCCTAATCTCTTCTCTCGGTCCCTCATCGATCCCTGTGTTGGTGAGGTCAACCCACATTCTCTGTATCTCTCCTCCCCTTCTCGTTTGTTTGTATGTATTCTCTCTTCCGTCCTCTGTGTCATGTTTTCCCTCGTTTTGGTCTCTTAGTCCTGGTCCCCTCTCCTTGGTCTGGTCTTCTTTCGTTCCATCCCTTTCTGGTTGCCTAGTCTCTTGTTTTTTTTTGGTTTTTTTTACTTGTTATTTTGTTTCTTTTTATTTGTTTATTTATTTTTCTCCACTCCTTGCTTCGGTTTTCTTTCGGTCCTTCCGTCTCTTTGCCTGGCTGTCTCGCTCTCTTTTGTCTGTCCTGGCTTTTTGCGTCTCGTCCTCCCTCTTTTTGTCTCTCTCACCCTACTCGTCCAGCTCTCTTTGTCCCCTGTGCTCGTCCCACTCCCTTCCTGTGACCTCTTTACGTGTTTCCACTCGCCCCTATCTCCCTGCGCTTTTCTCTTTCCCTGTGTCTGTCCTGCTCTCTGTTTTCAGTCCCTTTTTCTGCCTGTTTTTGTGTGGTGTACTCTCCCCGTTCCTCTCCGTTTCTAGTGTTTTTTGCCTTTCTATCTAGGCGTGCGCTGTACCTGTCCCTGCTTTTCTCCTCTCCTTTTCTCTGTTCTTCTCCTTCTATTCCTCTCTTTGTCTTCTCACCTCGCCCCTTCCCGATTACGTGTCTCAATTGCCCTTCTCTCTCTTGCTTTCTGTATCTTGTCGGTTCTTGCTCTGTCTGTACTGTCTGTCTTCGCTCGTCTGTGCTCTCTGTCTCCTCCCCTTTCGCTGTGTCTCTGTGTCTACTGT
Organism: Etheostoma spectabile; assembly: GCF_008692095.1. Classification (NCBI taxonomy): domain Eukaryota; kingdom Metazoa; phylum Chordata; class Actinopteri; order Perciformes; family Percidae; genus Etheostoma; species Etheostoma spectabile. The sequence continues at coordinate 659,103 of NW_022605598.1, read as the reverse complement.
GTTTTTCTGGTTGTATTAGTCTCTCCTCATATCTCTCCTTGGTCCCTGTTGTCGGTCTAGTTCACTCTGTCTCTTCTGCGGTCTTGCTGTCTCTTTCCTCTTTCTTTCTATGTCTGTCTGTCTTGCTCTCTCTGCGTCTCAGTCCCTTTCTCCCGTCCTTTTCTTCCCCCTCATTCCCTCATGTTTTTTTGGGTATGCTCTCTCCTGTCTTCCACCCTCTCACATGTGGTAAACAGATACAGATACAGATAATGCTGTACTCGCTCATCCCTAATTATTATTATTATTATTATTATTATTATTATTATTATTATATGCCATTATATGCAGACTACTTTTTCTGTTGATCCATCAGAGTAGAGAAAGCTCTAAGTAAGTTACATTTTACATTCAGAGAACACGTACTAAACTTTACGAAGCAATATGTTGGCCTGAGCATCCAGCTTACAGCACTGTCTGTATATGTCTTATACATGTTACAAAGGGACCAAGATATTTGGTTGTCTGGAAAATAAAGACGTTGATCTTTTAAGTTAATAATGTTTAACTCTTCATTCATTCACTCATCTAACAAAATCTATTTGTATTCAACAGCATTGACAACTTAGCAAGTCAAACAGGTCTGAACTTCTCATTTCACCCCAGTGTTAAATAGGGCCCCCCCCCCCAAAAAACAACAACAAATCAATAAGAGACCCGATGACCATGTGATTACAGCCTCTAGCCTCTAGAGGGAAGCAGAGCCACACATACCAGTACGATGTCCAGTGCTTCATGTGTACTGGTCATGGCCACCAGAGGCTTACAATCCTCTGTCAATGAAAACAGATCTCACCTATACTACGCCTGAAACAGTTGTTCTTAGTTCAGCAAACAGTAGCTTCCCTAATTCATCCATTTACAAACTGCTGGCTCTATACACTTAAAGTACTATTTATTTATATGGAGTTCAGTGGGTTTGGGGACGGTGATCTCTTAAACTGTTTCACGTTCAACTAAAAGGATTTCACTCTTTAACAACAAGTTCTATCTCTGTAGGTATCCTTTCCATAATGTTGTCGGACACTTAGAATAATAACCTGGAACAGAACTTTTAGTGGACGCAAATTGCAGCCCGGTTTGCAGCTTCTGGTTACAACGTTCTTAATACTGGACTAATTTCATAGTTTTGGTTCACATCAGTCACTTAGCCACCAACGTATAGGAAAATAGGGACCAAGTTGAAAAAAACAACGTTACACTTTAAGATGATTTTTTTTTTGTTATGGCTTTTAATTGACAGAATAGCTTGGATACAAGAAATGGGAGACGTGGGGGATGACAAACAGCAAAGGGCCAAAGGTCGGACTCAAACCCGGGCCGCTGCAGAGGACTCAGCCTACATGGGGTGCACACTCAACTGGGTGAGCCAGAGGCTCAGGGAATAGCAATTTAGTTCACTTTCACCCCTTTGCTAAACAGCGAGCTCCATCTGGTGGGTTCAGGAAGTAAAGAAAATGGTTCAGGAGGCTTTGTGAGGCGTCACAAGGGTTCATTTGGCCGTCACTGGTTGCTTCAACTTTCCCAGGGTTTGGAGAGAGCACAATAACACTGAGCAACACTCAGTTGTCTGTTTTTGCTTAAGATCGGTTTTTATATGAATCCTATAGACCAACCATCAACTGCTGCGGTCTGTAAAATGCAAGGCCGTTGGAAGACTGCAGCTTAAAACCTTGCGGAAAAGTCAGTAGTTTAAGAGCTATAATTGTAAATGATCTTTGTTTACAGGATACATGCCCACAAGCACCAGGATTCAATCTTTTTTTCAAACTTTGGGCCTCAAATGTACACAGTTGAATGAACAGACACCCTAAAAGCAACATCCCAACATGTGTGTCCAGAAAAAAGGAGGAGTAACCAGCGATGGCGGACACACCTCCATGCTCACTTCTCAGTTGTGGTTTTTCAGAGGAGGAAGACAGTGACAGGAAGGCAGGGTGCATCCACTGCCACTTGAGACTAACAGAGGTGAGTGGAGCGAGAAGAAAGATGGAGAATGAAGTGGGCCAGATTGCGTTCCTGCATCTTTGTCTACAGAGACAGCAGACTAAAAAAGCTGCTTCCAGAGGTTTGAAATGTGAATGACCTAAGTAAAAGGAAAAATCTAAGTAGACAGAGAAGAAAAAAAAATAGGTCAATCACTCCATATCCCCCAATGTGCCAAAAATAAAAGCCCCTCTGTCTCCTCTCTCTCTCTCACCATCACCCTCTCTGTCTAGCAAATCGAAGCCAGATGTATGCGCATGAGGCCTTCATTCAACCTCTTTCTCTCTCCCCCCCCCCTCCCTCTCAACGTCTCTCTGTTTCTTTTTCTCTGTGTGGGTTTCCTCCTCAGACTCAGTGCCTCTCTGTTCTCCCCTTTGTCTCCTCCTCCTCCCTTGCTTCTCTCCCCCTTGCTCTCTGGCAGAGCAGGAAATACTACAGGTTCCTGGCCCTTAAGGAAGCATGTTTCTTCTAACCACTAACAGATGGAGGGATGAAGAGGTTAAGGAATGGATATGAGAGTGAAAATGTTGGGAAAAACTGACATAGTGAGATTATAAAGAGCTTCAAATGTTGCAGACGTGAGAGGTTTTGTGATTTCCTGTGGAAGCAGAGGTTGCATGAGCTGTTCCTCCTTTTCCATCTTCTTTTTCTCTCCTTTCTCTTTATCCCTCTTTTCCACCCAAATGAACTAAGGCAGCTGGAACTCAATCCTAATGCCATAAAACAGCCCAGCCCGTTGAAATCCCCTTACGCACACACACACACACACACACACACACATGCACGCACGCACGCACACACACACACACACACACACACACAGAATGTAGGAACTCAATTACTTTAACAGACAGAAAAGGTTTTATAATGTATGTAGTTCACTGGCACTAGAACTCGACTGGTAGTTTTATAATAAGAGTAGCACTAGAAGACATAATTATGGTGGTATACTACTGCATACATGCAGATAACTTTATTATTATTCATTTTTTTCTGTTGGTTTCTTCAGAACAAACAAGAAACACAAACATAAACAATCATCCCACCTCAAACAATCATCCCCCCTCCCGCCCCCAGAGACTGGCGAGAACAGACGACGTGTGCAGGTGAGACTTCCAGGATCACGGAAGGAGGCGTCTCGCTAGCAATGCTGAAAAGGCCAGCATCTGGGACTGAGGGAGACCCGGATCTCTTCAAGCCACACCAAACATTGCCAACTGCAGTTCTGGGTCTATGGCCTTATTGCACATGTATGAAAATGGCCAAAGATCTTGTGTCATCGTTTAGGTGAAAGAGAGTTGCCAGGTCCCGGTCAAACTGTTGACACGTGGGATCCAGTTCAGGAAAAAGTTAGGATGTAGGACATGGGACAGAGGAGGTGAATACCAAAAAGTATGTGTGAACGGATTATTTTGTTGAGTATTTATTACACAATGTTAAACAATTGCGTGATAAAATAAATTGGTAAGGTAGTCAGAGTTAATATAATAATATTAATATAATATTAATAATGTTTTGTCTAAATTTAAAATAAATAATTATTTATTACCTACTAGGCCTTTTTTTCCCTCAAGCCCCAGCCGCCCAAACTTTCTGTGCACATTGCTGCTGGATCGGTTCACAGTAGGGCTGCACGATATGAGGAAATTATCTAATTGTGATTATTTTTGACTGATATTGCGATTGCGAGATAATTCCCGACATTGGTATCATTACTCCCATTTTCATTGAATAATATTAAAATCTAGAAAATTAAATTGATTCATTGTGATTTTTGCGAGGATCTGTACGAAAATAAAGAATTTTTCTTTAGTCTTTGGGATACAATTTGTAGGCCGGGACGTCTCTGCAGCACCCCAATACTTTGGATATTGTAGTACTCCATATTGCGATTTTGATTAAATTGCGATTAATTGTGCAGCCCTAGTTCACAGCCAAGTGTGAAACAGCTGGGATGAAGATCAGCATCTGTAAATCTGAGGCCCCAGTTCTCAGCAGGAAACCAGTGTAGTGCCTACCGATGGAATGGAAAGTAAAGGAGTCTTCCGTGAGAAGTTCAGAGTAAAGCCGCTGCTCCTTTGCGTCGAAAGGAGCCAGTTGGGAGGGGGCCTCGGTGTTGACCCAGGATTAGGTGGAGTGACGTCCAGCTGGGAGGAGGCCTCGGGGAAGACCCAAGACTA
>NW_022605598.1:653556-654888 GCF_008692095.1 Etheostoma spectabile | reverse complement strand
TGGAGGGATTATATCTCCAACCTGGCCTGGGAACTGGGATCCCCCAGTCAGAGCTGGTTAATGTGGCTCGGGAAAGGGAAGTTTGGGGTCCCTTGCTGGAACTGCTCCCCATGTGACCCGACCCCAGATAAGCGGATTGAATTGGATGTTAGAAAAAAACGACACATGGGTTGTTTTGGTATATTCTAAACAAACACTTTTATTTCATTAATTCATTTTCTCATAAACATTTCATACAAAAAAGCATATATTTGGCTAGTGCACTTTAAATGATAATACTGTCATATACTTAAAGTGACATTGTATTGTTAAATTCTTTGGGAAGGCACATTATATTAGTCTGCCAGTAGACCACTATTAACATTAAAGCACTGGAAACTGTAATTTGCTACTTAACGGTTTAAATGTCCCATGACATGGTGCTCTCTGGATGCTTTTATATAGACCTTAGTGGTCCCCTAAGACGGATCTGTAGTCTCTTTTATATGACCTAGTGCCCCTAATACTGTATCTGAAGCTCTTTATATAGACCTTAGTGGTCCCCTAATACTGTATCTGAGTATCTTTATGTAGACCTTAGTGGTCCCTGATACTATATCTGAAGTCTCTTTATATAGAACTTAGTGGTCCCCTAATACTGTATTCTGAAGTCTCTTTTATATAGACCTTAGTGGTCCCCTAATACTGTATCTGTAGTCTCTTTATATAGACCTTAGTGATCCCCTAATACTGTATCTGAAGTCTCTTTATATAGACCTTAGTGGTCCCTAATACTGTATTGAAATCTCTTATATAGACCTTGGTGGTCCCCTGATACTGTATCTGAAGTCTCTTTTATATAGACCTTAGTGGTCCCCTAATACTGTATCTGAAGTCCTCTTTATATAGACCTTAGTGGTCCCTAATACTGTATCTAAATCTCTTTTATATAGACCTTGGTGATCCCCTGATACTGTATCTGAAGTCTCTTTTATATAAACCTTAGTGGTCCCCTAATACTGTATATGAAGTCTCTTTCCCAAAATTCTGCCTTGGTGCAGAATTCCAGCCACTAGAGCCAGTCCCACATGAGCTTTCCTTAGTATGTGCCATTTCTGAGTCTGTAGCTTTTGAAAAGAGGGGGTGCAAGGTGGAGGCTGGGGGGGTGGCCTTGACAAACTACCACTATGCTCATTTGAAAGCCATGATGTCTCTCTCTCATGGGTGGGCCAAACTATCTGGGCGGGCAAAGCAGAGAAAGGGGAGGTAACCTTGCCCCTTATGTCCCTTACTTTCATTTTCTCAAAAGCAGAGCAGGATACCCAGGACTCGGTTTACACCTATCACCCTTTC
>NW_022605598.1:652815-653546 GCF_008692095.1 Etheostoma spectabile | reverse complement strand
GGGGCCACAGGCAGGCTGGGGGAACGCATATTAATGTTAAAAAACCACTTAAGTGAAAATTTCATGCCATGGGACCTTCAACAATAATTTGACTCTGAGAGGGAGATAATTGATCTCTCCAAAATATTTTAAAGACGATTCAAATCTTGCTATTGCGGTTCCTTGCTGAAACTGTCATTTGACAAAGATTCATCTACTTCTTTTCAGCTGAAAGTCAATTAACTAACTCCACTAAATATTCCAGACAATATGTCTCGCAAGCATTTTGTACTGTAAAAACAATCTACTCCTTCACAACTACTCTTTTTCTATACTTTGGTCATATTTCCTCATGTCCAGCAGATACACTTACTTCCACCCACAACATATCTGTATATAAACATAGCTGTATGTTTATAGAAAACATGTAGAAAACATTCACTTTTTTTAGGTTTGCCTTAAAGTGCCCATAGTATAATTACTTTTTTTCTGGGATTTGGGGTGTCACTTTGTGTCTCTGGAGGTTCCACAAACATACAAACTTGGAAAAAACAAACATCCATGCAGTTTTGAGTGAGATACAGGTTTCTGAATGCCCCTGCCTTCAGTCTCCGGGTTAGCTGTTCCGAATCTCCATGGCTTTCTACGTCACCAGCCGAGACACACAGCACTAGCATGTGAGCTCGTTGTCAATGGCAAAACACTGCTACAACACACACCAGTTGACCATAATCTACAAAAGAACTACTTCC
>NW_022605598.1:652574-652805 GCF_008692095.1 Etheostoma spectabile | reverse complement strand
CCTGTTCTGCAGGTATTCCACAAGTGGCTCTCGTTTAGAAGAAGTCTCCCGGCTAATGTGATCTTACTGAGCATGTGCGATTCCCAACAAGGATAGTATAGAAGTGAGATGTCTCACTCTGTAGCTAAAACAGAGAGCTCAACACACAAGGTGAAAACAGGATCTGCAGCAATGTGCAGTCCAATAAAAATAGGGTGTTTTTTGAAAATAAAGCCATGTAAACCTATTCTG